>NC_092717.1:242069021-242164495 GCF_047496885.1 Scyliorhinus torazame
CACGCTAAATTGCCCCTTAATTGGAAAAAATGAATTGGGGACTCTAAATTTATTTTTAAAAGATGCACATGTGAATTCATTGTTTAATTAAGTACTTCATAGAATTTACAGCGCAGAAGGAGGCCATTCGGCCCATCGAGTCTGCACCGGCTCTTGGAAAGAGCACCCTACCCAAGGTCAACACCTCCAGCCTATCCCCATAACCCCACACAACACTAAGGGCAATTTTGGACACTAAGGGCAATTTATCATGGCCAATCCACCTAACCTGCACATCTTTGGACTGTGGGAGGAAACCGGAGCACCCGGAGGAAACCCACGCACTCACGGGGAGGTTTTGCAGACTCCGCACAGACAGTGACCCAAGCCGGAATCGAACCTGGGACCCTGGAGCTGTGAAGCAATTGTGCTATCCACAATGCTACCGTGCTGCCCTTTGAACACATATAAATAGAGTACGCCTGTCCAAATTGGCCATTAACTGGTCCAGGCAGCGGGCAGTCGTCCGGCCCGACTGTCTGCCCCTCTGCTGCAGCTATGCTCGTGACTGGGTGGCCTTGGAGATGGAGCATGCAGTGTCCATTGGCACGGTTCAGGCCTTCCGTGACTGGTGGGCGCTGCAGGGGCCAGGGTGCGTTGCCCCTGGGAACGGCATTTAATTTAATTAGTCAAGTTTCCTTTTCCTGTTTTGTTGGAGTTACACTGCCCCATCAGGGCCTGTCACCCCTGCCATTTTTGATCAAATTATTGATTATTGAGAGTATAAATAGGGGACAATTCCATCCATGTTTTTCCATTCTGCATGGAGGGTTCTCCTGTACACGCTGCTGCAGTACAACCTGGGCCTCGTCAGCTTCCCGGACACGCCATGACATTCCGTCCTGCCATCCGGTGGTCCCCCTGGGAGGCACTCTCTGCAGGAGTCCTCCTCACCGAGTTACAATTTCCTGGTCATCCAAGGACATTCGCAAGCGAGATATGAAGATGACGGACATTGACATGAAGAGCTGGGAGACAGTGGCGGATGGCCGTGTCAGCTGGAGGCTGGCTGCTTCGGAGGGCATTGGAAGAGGTGAGCAGAAATGGAAAGCTCAGGTGGCCCGAGAAGAGGGCCCAGGGACAGTAAAGACAATGGTACCCTGCACCTTCACTGTCTTCATCTGCAGCAAGTGCGGCCCACCCTGCAATGGGTTGTGGGGGCGAAACCCACGCAGACACGGGGAGAATGTGCAAACTCCACACAGACAGTGACCCAGAGCCGGGATCAAACCTGGGACCTCGGCGCCGTGAGGCAGCTGTGCTAACCACTGCGTCACCGTGCTGCCCTACCGTTGAACAAAGTTGGCCACTTGTCGCAAACCATCGCCGCTCAAGATAGAAGTTTGCCAAAGCAGGTTATATGATTGGTTGCTGAGTCCAAAAGTTGGAAAGTAACTAATCGTAAGATGATCAAAAGAGAGAATCATTGAGACACTTGAATGGGTTAAAATTGATAAGGAGGAGGCTGTGTGCACTTAAATTTGAAAAGGCACCAGGACGGGATGAGATGCTTCCAAGAAGGAAGTGTGAGTGGAAATTGTGGAGGTCCTGGCTATAATTTTCCATCTTCCTGCCAGAGGACTGGGAAATTACAAATGTTATACCCTTGTTCAAAAATAAACGCATAAAGGTGAGTCCAGAGCTACAGCTGGTCAGTGGTGGGGGAAGGAACTGATAGATTGAGCTAGATGAGAGTAAACTGTGGTGTGTATTATAAATTCTTCACAGCCTTCAACACGTCATCGATGAAGATGAACATCTTGCCAAGGTCATCCCCACACCCCCACTACTTGCCTTCAAACAACCGTGCAACCTCAAACAAACCATTGTTTGCAGCAAACTACCCAGTCTTCAGAACAGTGACCACGACACCACACAACCCTGCCATGGCAATCTCTGCAAGATGTGCCAGATCATCGACATGGATACCACCGTTACACGTGAGAACACCACCCACCAGGTACGCGGTGGGACCCGTGTGACTCGGCCAACGTTGTCTACCTCATACGCTGCAGGAAAGGATGTCCCGAAGCGTGGTACATTGGCGAGACCATGCAGACGCTGCGACAACGAATGAACGGACATCGCGCGACAATCACCAGGCGGGAATGTTCCCTTCCAGTCAGGGAACACTTCAGCAGTCAAGGGCATTCAGCCTCTGATCTCCGGGTAAGCGTTCTCCAAGGCGGCCTTCAGGACCCGCGACAACGCAGAATCGCCGAGCAGAAACTTATAGCCAAGTTCCGCACACATGAGTGCGGCCTCAACCGGGACCTGGGATTCATGTCGCATTACATTCATCCCCCACCATCTGGCCTGCGAAATCCTACCAACTGTCCTGGCTTGATGCAATTCACACCTCTTTAACCTGGGGTTACCCCATCTCTGGATCTGTAAAGATTTAATCCCCTGCTAATGCTCACATTCCAAGCATTGTCTGGCATCTTTGAATTTGTCTGTATATATGTTTCTGGAACAGACCTCTTCATTCACCTGAGGAAGGAGCAGCGCTCCAAAAGCTAGTGACATCGAAACAAACCTGTTGGACTTTAACCTGGTGTTGTAAGACTTCGTACTGTGCTCACCCCAGTCCAACGCCGGCATCTCCACATTATAAATAAGGAGCCAGTACAGGGTTGAAAACAAAACGATTGTAGAGAAGCATTGGCAGCTCGCTCTACCTGGAATGTGTTCGCTGCTAGATTGGCACGGGCCTTGCAAAGTGCTGTACACGTGGCCCTGCGACGTGGAGGCCTCATCATCACCCTCCCCTCTCTGTCCTCACTGTTGGAACAGACATCTCGGTCCTCCGTGTCTCCCTCTGCCAAGACCATCCCCCTTTGTAACATGAGGTTGTGCAGAGGGCAGCAGACAGGGATGATTAAGGACAATCTCTGTTCGGAATATTGGAGTGCCCCACCAGAGCGGTCCAAACATCTGGGGCGGGATTCTTCGACCCCCCCCGCCGGGTTGGAGAATCGCCGGGGGCTGACGTGAATCCTGCCCCCGCCGGTTGCCGAATTCTCCAGGCACCAGATATTCGGCGGGGGCGGGAATCGCCCCGCACCGGTTGGCGGACCCCCCCCCCCTCCCCCCGCCGATTCTCCGGCCCGCAATGGGCCGAAGTCCCGCTGCTGGAATGCCAATCCCGCCGGCGAGAATCAAACCACCTCTCTTACCGGCGGGACTAGGCTCCGGGGTCCTGGAGGGGGCGTGGGGCGATCTGGCCCTGGGGGGTGCCCCCACGGTGGCCTGGCCCGCGATCGGGGCCCACCGATCCTCGGGCGGGCCTGTGCCATGGGGGCGCTCTTTTCCCTCCGCCTCGGCCACAGTCTTCACCATGGCCGGCACATAGGAGACCCCCCCCACCTGTGCATGCACGGGGATGGCATCAGCCGCCGCTGACGCTCCCGCGCATGCGCGGACGTCCGCCGCCCAGCGAAGTCCTTTCAGCCCCGGCTGGCGTGTCCCCAAAGGCCTTTCCCGTCGGCCGGCGGCACGCCAACCACTCCGGCGCGGGCCTAGCCCCTCACGGTGAGGGCTTGGCCCCTAAAGGTGCGGAGAAATCTGCACCTTTGGGGCGGCCCGACGCCGGAGTGGTTTACGCCACTCCATCACGCCGGGACCCCCGCCAGGTATGGGAGAATCCCGCCTCAGAGGTCAATGCAAAACCCAACCCTCTGGATGTCTGGCCCTCAATATCCAAGTGACATTTGACACATTGGTGCCGTCTCCTGAAGAGGGCATTTGGCACGTCCCAGATACATCTCTCTGTCACTGACTAGGAAATGGCAACACAGGTGCCCAGTAATGCCCTGGAAGGAGCCGCTGGTGAAAAGGTTCAGGGTGGTGGTGGCCCTTAATACCATCGGCATGGGGCTGCACCCAAGTCCTTGCACACATCCTAAGGTGCCACCAGCATTGCCTTTCACGCATCTGGTTTAACACACTGGGCTAAATCACTGGCTTTTAAAGCAGACCAAGGCAGGCCAGCAGTACGGTTCGATTCCCGTACCAGCCTCCCCGAACAGGCGCCGGAATGTGGCGACTAGGGGCTTTTCACAGTAACTTCGTTTGAAGCCTACTTGTGACAATAAGTGATTTTCATTTCATTTAATTTCATCTGTAGGCTGCTGCACTGCCTGTGATATACCCAAGTTTGAGCCAATGTCCACCGTCACACTGACCCTGGTCGTTAGCATCCTGACCTTCTTGAGGCTACGCTGCCTCTTGCTGCTCAGGCTGTTGCGCCTACTGGCCCTGGGCTAACCTGTACCAGTCCTTCCTGTCTCTGGACCACAGTCAGCAGAGAAGAATGGTTGCCTGGAGCCTGCATCATCTATGTCTGAGTGGATCTGTGAACTAATTGCAGTGGCCCACCGAGTCAGCCTATTCTTTGTACATTTGTCTCCATCTCACAGCCTTTGAGCCAATGCTAGGCCCTGTGCCTCATATCTGTCTAGACATGGCACCCCCACCCCACCCTTTCATGGTGAAGGATATCCTGGAGGACCACAGATGAGTGTTCATCCCGTTCATACATGACTATGCATGGAGGCTTTGCGTATTGACTGGGGTGATGAGTACCATGTGTGAGAACCCTCACTCAACACTTTGCAGCTCCCTTCTTACCTTCGAGACTCTAGAGAAACCATTGCCTTGGCAACACACAAAGACTCGCCACACAAGCCCTTGTCAGCCATGAGGAGCCTGGGAGGATGGAGGTTTGGTGTTGCGAATTTGCTGCTGTCCATAATCAGTGTCACTTGGTGGCATCCAACTCGCTCTCTTCATCCCTCCCTTCATCCCCCCCTTCATCCTTCCCTTCATCCCTCCCTTCATCCCTCCCTTCATCCCTCCCTTCATCCCCCCCCTTCATCCCCCCCTTCATCCCCCCCTTCATCCCTCCCTTCATCCCTCCCTTCATCCCTCCCTTCATCCCTCCCTTCATCCCCCCCCTTCATCCCCCCCTTCATCCCCCCCTTCATCCCTCCCTTCATCCTTCCCTTCATCCCTCCCTTCATCCCCCCCTTCATCCTTCCCTTCATCCCTCCCTTCATCCCCCCTTCATCCCTCCCTTCATCCCTCCCTTCATCCCCCCCTTCATCCTTCCCTTCATCCCTCCCTTCATCCCTCCCTTCATCCCCCCCTTCATCGTTCCCTTCATCCCTCCCTTCATCCTTCCCTTCATCCCTCCCTTCATCCCCCCCTTCATCCTTCCCTTCATCCCTCCCTTCATCCCCCCCTTCATCCCTCCCTTCATCCCTCCCTTCATCCCCCCTTCATCCTTCCCTTCATCCCTCCCTTCATCCTTCCCTTCATCCCCCCCTTCATCCTTCCCTTCATCCCCCCCTTCATCCCTCCCTTCATCCCCCCCTTCAACCCTCCCTTCATCCCTCCCTTCATCCCTCCCTTCATCCCTCTCTGCCTCTGAAATCAGCACGTTTTTCTTTTCTTTATTCGTTCAGAGAATGTGGGCGACGCTGGCTGGGCCAGCATTTGTTGCCCACCCTTGTGGGCATTTAAGAGTCAACCACATGGCTGTGGGTCTGGAGTCACATATAGGCCGGACCCGGTCAGGACGGCAGATTTCCTTCCCTGAAGGACATTAGTGAACCAGATGGGTTTTTACAATCGACAATGGTTTCATGGTCATCGTTCGACTTCTAACTCCAGATTTCTTTTATTATTGAGCTCAAATTCCATCATCTGCCCTGGTGGGATTCAAACCCGGATCCCCAGAGCTTTACCCTGGGTCTAGGGATTCCAACTCCAGTGACAATACCAGCACGCCACCTCCTCCACAATCAGCACCCGGTGTACGGCAGCTCCTGACCTCGGTGGGTTCTCACTGGAATCCACTGATGGAGCAGTGCTGGTTTATGGAGCATTAGAACCTCAAGAGGAGAACTCAGCTCAGCTTGCTTCTCCACGGAGTGGACTAATAATTAAAAAGTGTTACCCTTTACTCAGCCCACAAAATGAAGCGTTAACTCCTCCCGCCTTAAAGAGACCTCTCCCTTCCCTACCCGCAGTGCAGAACAACCTTAGCAGCTTCAGCATGGTGCATGTGGCATTTGGCAGCACTTCAGTCCACCCTGATACCAACCAGGTTCCTCCCATTCTCCTGCACAATGGACTACTTTGCTATTCCACTCCCTCCTCTAATTCTTGAAACTCTGTTATTACCCTGGACCCGATTGTTGTCTAAGTGGACATTGCTGACCGGCCTCTTGCCCACAACCGTCAATTTGCCCATGCCCCTCCTGACCCTAGCCCTCTTGTTCTCGAGGCCAATTTTCCATGACCACCCCACATGAGACTATCCATAACCCAAGCTCTTCCAGCCGACACGATCCAGCTGCCTCTTCTGTCTGTAACTGCACGCTCGGCCTCCCAGTACCCTCATTCAAACCCTGAGGACCAAATTCTTGAACTCGCCAACCCTGCCCTTCAGACACATCTCTCGACGATGTGCCCATAAAGCTCAGCCACCGTCCTACCACAGGACCAAGTCACGGAAGACATGCACACCCTCCTAAACAGCTGGATAGTCTGAAAACCTTCCCCGGTCACCCTTCCCCACTGATCCTGACTCCCTTGTCCAGCCTCCGCACAGCCTGAGTGACCAGCATGCTTTTTAAAAAATTCTGACAGGGCATGTGGGCCCGGCCAACATTTGTTGCCCATCGGGAGGGTGGTAGTGAACTGTCTTCTTGAACCGCTGCAGTCCATGTGGTGTGGGTGCACCCACAGTCAAGAGGCTGACGTTTACGAGAGGACCTCAAGATGGACAAAGCAAAAGTTTTCACTCCAAAGTCCAGGAAGACTTCTGCCTCTGCATGCCACTTATATGCAGTCGTGCCAGAGTTTGCAGGCCGGCATGAGACGTCGTTACCACGCCTAAGACAGGGCATTGCAACTTCACAGGGGTTTCTCTTTGGACTTTCAGGAAATCATTTATGTTTAGTGTATTTTTAAGGGGCAATTTAGCGTGGCCAATTCACCCACCTCGCACATCTTTGGGTTGTTACACAGGGTAAAACATCTTGTATAAGAGACAAGCTTCCATCATTCCTGTCTGGGAGTGGGAGTGGGATAGCTTGATCTTGGTTTCGGACAATGCTCGGCACAACATCGAGGGCCGAAGGGCTTGTTCTGTGTTGTACTGTTCTATGTTCTATGGAGCAGTGAATTTGGAGGGGGCACTTAATTCTGGCAAGTTGGCAAACGCATGCAAATGGGCCTGTTCATCAGGAAACTCCAGCCACCTTTGAAATTCCCAGAACTTAATTGCAGACGTTCATCCCACCATTGGGAAACTGATTTTTTTTTCCCCTCACGCCAAATTTGGCTCCCCCGCCCACCAAGCTTCCCACTCCCACCCGTTGTCTCCGTCGGTCCAGAGAGTTCATCCATTTTGCAAGACAGTAAAATGTCCATTATTCCACGTTGCTTCGTTTTAAAAAAATGAATGAAATGAAAATCGCTTATTGTCACAAGTAGGCTTCAAATGAAGTTACTGTGAAAAGCCCCTAGTCGCCACTTTCCGGCGGCTGTTCGGGGAGGCTGGTACGGGAATTGAACCGTGCTGCTGGCCTGCCTTAGTCTGCTTCCAAAGCCAGCGATTTAGCCCTGTGCTAAACCAGCCCCTGTTTATACTACTCCATTAACATTTTGGGCATGATGTAACCAACGCATTTCAAAATCCCTCCTTGCCCTCGGCCTCCATATCTCAGTAATCTCCTTCAGAAGCCGCTGAGATATCGTCGCTCCTTTCTCTGTATCGCTCCACTTGTGCATCCCCAACTTTCATCACGATCCCATCGACGGACAGACATTCAGCTGCCTGGGGCCCAAGCTCTGGAATTCATTCCCTTAAACCTTTTTCCTCTTTTACAACACTCATTCTAAACGCACGAATCAGGAACAGGAGGAGGCCCTTCGGCCCCTCGGGCCTGCTCCACTATTCAATAAGGTCATGGCTGATCTGATTGTAACCTCAACCCCACATTCCAGCCCATCCCCAATATCTTTTCAACGCCCCCCCCCCCCCCGCACTCTTGTCAACAAAGAATCTATCTGGTTCTGACTTCCAAAATATTCAAAGATTGTGCTTCCACTGCCTCTTGAGGAAGAGAGTTCCAGAGACTCACCGTCCTGTAAGAGAAAGAATTTCTCCTCAACTGCGTCTAAAATGTGTGACACCTTGGGCGGGATTCTCTGATCTTGAGGCTAAGTGCTGACGCTGTCGTAAACGCCGTCGCGTTTTACGGCGGCGTCAACAGGCCCCCAGGATCAGCGATCCTGGCCTCACAGGGGGCCAGCACGGCACTGGAGCGACCCACGCATCTCCAGCTGCCGATACCGGCGACAAATGGGCGCCACAAGTCTGCGCGTGCGCGCTGCGGCCGGCGCGAATTCGGGGCATGGGACTCGCCGACAGGTAGGCCCCGATCACGGGCCAGGTGGAGGCCCCCCCCCCACCACCCCCCCGGGGTCTGATCCCCCCCTCCCCCCCACCAGGCCACCCCCCCCCGCAAGTTGAACGCCGAGGTCCCGCCGGGTCGGACCACATGTGAACGGCTCCGGCGGGACTCGGCCTATCTCGGCAGCCACTCGGCCCGACGCGCGCGGAGAATTGTCGGGGGGGGGGGGGGGCGCGTAGAGCAGCCCCCGACCGGTGCTGCGCCGACCGTGCGGGCAGCAATGGCGCCGATTCTCCGGTGGAGCGGCATCGCGTGAATCCCGCCTCCCCCCCACCCGGCGATTCTCCGATCCGGCGCAGTGATCCCTAGTTTTAGATTCTTCCACAAGAGGAAACATCCTCTTCACATCCACCCTGTCAATACCCCTCAAGGTCTTAAAGATTTCAATCATTTCACCTCTCACTCTTCTGAACCCCAGCGGATACAAGCCTAACCTCTCCAGCCTTTCCTCATAAAACAACCTGCCCATTCCTGGTATTAGTCTAGTAAACCTTCTCTAAACTGCTAACGCATTTACACCTTTCCTTTTTTTCTAAATATGTTTTATTGAAATTTTTTTCCCAAACAACAATTTTTTCCCTCTTACAAAGCAAACGCAACAATAACAATACAGAAATTTTTAACAATACGCAAGTAACAAAACCCCTTTATCTTTGACCTAAACTAAACCCCCCCTCCCCCGGGTTGCTGCTGCTGGTCATCTGTCTTCCCTCTAACGTTCCCCTAGGTAGTCGAGAAATGGCTGCCACCGCCTGGTGAACCCTTGAGCCGATCCTCTCAGGGCAAACTTTATCTGCTCCAGTTTTATGAACCCCGCCATATCATTTACCCAGGCCTCCAGTCTGGGGGGTTTCGCCTCCTTCCACATGAGTAGGATCCTGCGCCGGGCTACTAGGGACGCAAAGGCCACAACGTCGGCCTCTTTCGCCTCCTGCACTCCCGGCTCTTCCGCAACTCCAAATAGAGCTAACCCCCAGCCTGGTTTGACCCGGGCCTGCACCACCCGCGAAATCACTCCCGTCACTCCCTTCCAATACCCTTCCAGTGCCGGGCACGCCCAAAATATATGTGCGTGGTTTGCCGGGCTCCCGCCACACCTCCCACATTTGTCCTCCATTCCAAATAACCTGCTCAATCTTGCTCCCGTTATGTGTGTTCTATGTAGCACCTTAAATTGAATCAGGCTAAGCCTGGCGCATGAGGAAGAGGAATTTACCCTGCTTAGAGCATCAGCCCACATACCCTCCTCTATCTCCTCCCCTAGTCCTCCTTCCCACTTTCCTTTTAGTTCGCCCCCTCTTCCCTCATCTCTCGGTAAATCTCTGACACCTTGCCCTCTCCGACCCACACCCCTGAAAGCACCCTGTCCTGTATCCCCTGTGTTGGGAGCAACGGAAATTCCCTCACCTGTTGTCTAGTAAACGCCCTCGCCTGCATATATCTCAAGAAATTTCCCCGGGGCAACTTATACTTTTCCTCCAATGCTCCCAAGCTCGCAAAAGTCCCATCTATAAATAAATCTCCCACCCTCCTAATTCCCAACTGGTACCAGCTCTGAAATCCTCCATCCATTCTTCCTGGGGCGAACCTATGGTTGTTCCTGATTGGGGACCCCACCAGGGCTCCCCGCACCCCTCTCTGTTGCCTCCACTGTCCCCAGATATTCAATGTTGCCGCCACCACCGGGTTCGTGGTAAACTTTTTAGGTGAGATCGGTAGCGGCGCCGTCACCAGCGCCTCTAAACTCGTCCCTTTACAGGACTTTCTCTCCAGTCTTTTCCACGCCGCTCCCTCACCCTCCATCATCCATTTACGTATCATTGCTACATTGGCGGCCCAATAGTAATCGCCCAAGTTCGGTAGCGCCAATCCTCCTCTGTCCCTACTACGCTGAAGGAACCCCCTACTTACTCTCGGAACTTTCCCTGCCCACACGAAGCTCGTGATGCTCCTGTCTATTTTATTAAAAAAGGTCTTAATGATTAGTATAGGGAGACACTGAAATACAAATAAGAACCTCGGGAGGACCATCATCTTAATTGCTTGCACCCTGCCCGCCAGCGATAGAGGCTGCATGTCCCACCTCTTGAAGTCCTCCTCCATTTGTTCTACCAACCGTGTCAGATTAAGTCTGTGCAAGGTTCCCCAGCTCCTAGCGATCTGAATCCCCAGGTATCGGAAGTTTCTTTCCACTTTCCTTAGAGGCAAGCCTTCTATCTCTCTACTCTGGTCCCCTGGATGTATCACAAATAATTCACTCTTCCCCATGTTTAGCCTATACCCCGAGAAATCCCTGAACCCCCTCAAAATTCGCATAACCTCTATCATCCCCCCCGCTGGGTCCGACACGTATAACAATAGGTCATCCGCGTATAACGAGACTCGGTGTTCTTCTCCCCCTCTAATCACCCCTCTCCATTTCCTGGAGTCTCTCAATGCCATGGCCAGAGGTTCAATTGCCAACGCGAACAACAATGGAGACAGCGGGCATCCCTGTCTTGTTCCCCTATATAGTCGGAAATACTCCGATCTATGTCGACCTGTAACTACGCTTGCCGTTGGAGCCCCATAAAGAAGTCTAACCCAGCTAATAAACCCGTTCCCAAACCCAAACCTCCTTAACACTTCCCATAAATACTCCCACTCCACCCTATCAAATGCCTTCTCTGTGTCCATTGCCGCCACTATCTCTGCCTCCCCCTCCACTGGGGGCATCATTATCACCCCTAATAGTCGTTGCATGTTAACATTCAGTTGTCTCCCTTTTACGAACCCTGTCTGGTCTTCGTGCACCACCCCCGGGACACAGTCCTCTATCCTCGATGCCAGTACCTTTGCCAACAATTTGGCGTCCACGTTCAATAATGAAATGGGTCTATAGGACCCGCACTGCAACGGATCTTTATCCCTCTTCAAAATTAACGATATCGTCGCCTCCGACATCGCCGGGGGTAGAGTCCCCCCTTCCCTGGCCTCATTGAACGTCCTCGCCAACAACGGGGCCAACAAGTCCACATATTTTCTGTAGAATTCCACCGGGAACCCGTCTGGTCCCGGGGCCTTCCCTGCTTACATGCTTCCCAGTCCCTTAATAACCTCGTCCACCCCAATCGGTGCCCCCAGGCCTTCCACCTCCTGCTCCTCCACTTTCGGGAACCTCAATTGGTCCAGGAACTGCCGCATCCCCTCCTCTCCCTCTGGGGGTTGAGACCTATACAGTTCCTCATAGGAGGTCTTGAACACCTCATTTATCTTTCCTGCCCTTCGCACCTTGTCTCCCCTTTCATCTCTAATTCCTCCTATCTCCCTCGCTGCTGCCCTCTTTCGCAATTGATGAGCCAACAGGCGACTAGCCTTTTCCCCATATTCATACCGCCTCCCCGTGCCTTCCTCCACAGTACCTCCGCCTTTCTGGTGGTCAGAAAGTCAAATTCCGTCTGGAGTCGTCTCCTCTCCCTGTACAATTCCTCCTCCGGGGTCTCTGCAAATTCCCTATCCACCCTTAAAATCTCCCCCAGTAATCTTTCCCTTTCCTTGGCCTCTGTTTTCCTTTTGTGGGCCCCAATGGAGATCAGCTCTCCTCTGACCACCGCTTTTAGTGCTTCCCATACCACTCCCACAGGGACCTCGCCGTCGTCATTGACCTCCAGGTATCTCTCAATACACCCCCGCACTCTTGCACACACTCCCTCATCCGCCATCAGTCCCACATCTAATCGCCAGAGTGTTCTCTGCTCCCTTTCCTCTCCTAATTCCAGGTCCACCCAATGTGGGGCATGATCCGAAACCGCTATGGCTGAGTACTCAGCTTCTTCCACCCTAGAGATCAACGACCTTCCCAAAACAAAAAAATCTATCCGGGAGTACACTTTATGGACATGGGAGAAGAAGGAAAACTCCCTAGCCCTAGGTCTAAGAAATCGCCATGGATCCACTCCCCCCATTTGGTCCATAAACCCCTTAAGTACCTTGGCCGCTGCCGGCCTTCTTCCGGTCCTTGAGCGTGATCTATCTAGCCCCGGGTCCAGCACCGTATTAAAGTCCCCTCCTAAAATCAAGTTTCCTACCTCCAAGTCCGGTATACGCCCCAGCATCCGTCTCATAAATCCCGCATCGTCCCAGTTTGGGGCATACTCATTAACCAACACGACCTCCATTCCCTCCAGCCTGCCACTCACCATTACATATCTACCTCCGCTATCTGCTACGATGTTCTTTGCTTCAAAGCATTTACACCTTTCCTTAAATAAGATCACACATGGGAGACTGATAGCGAAGATAAGAGCCCATGGGATTCAAGGAAATTTAGCAAATTGGATCCAGGATTGGCTGAGTGGCAGGAAGCAGAGGGTGATGGTCGAGGGGTGTTTTTCCGACTGGAAGCCTGTGTCCAGTGGGGTCCCTCGGGGATCAGTGTTGGGGCCCTTTCTGTTTGTGGTTTCAATGATATGACTTGAACATGGTTGATCAGTAAGTTTGTGGATGATAGGAAAATTGGTGGGGTGGTAAATAGTGAGGAGGATGGCCTTCGATTACAGGAGGATATAGACGGGCTGGTCAGATGGGCTGATCAGTGGCAAATGGAATTCAATCCGGATAAGTGTGAGGGGATGAATTGGGCAGGACAAACAAGGCAAGGGAATACAGGATAAACAAGACAAGGGAATACAGGATAAACGGCAGGACCCTGGGAAGCACCGAGGATCAGAGGGACCTTGGTGTGCATGTACACCCGTCCCTTAAGGTACCAGAGCCGGTGGATACAGTGATAAGAAGGAATATGGTATACTTGGATAAAGCAAATTACTGCGAATGCTGGAATCTGAAACAAAAACGAAAAATACTGGACACTCTCAGCAGGTCAGGCAGCGGCTGCGGAGAGAGGAGGGAGCGAACGTTTCCAGTCTGGGTGACTCGTTGTCAAAGCTAGAGAGAACTGGAAAAAGGATGAGATTTATACTGTTGTGGGAGGAGTGGCTGGGTGGAGAAGTAAGGCTGCATAGAAGGCCAGTGATAGGTAGAGATTGGCAAAGACGTTGTGGGCATAAAGACACATGGAATGTAAATGGGGGTGATCAAGGCTAAGAAGGGTGCTGATAGTGGCACATTAAGGGACCAGAATGTGTTAATGGAAGAACAGTAGTAAGCAGTGAGTCAAAGAACAAAGAAGAACAAAGAAAAGTACAGCACAGGAACAGGCCCTTCGGCCCTCCAAGCCCGTGCCGACCATGCTGCCTGACTAAACTACAATCTTCTGCACTTCCTGGGTCCGTATCCCTCTATTCCCATCCTATTCATATATTTGTCAAGATGCCCCTTAAATGTCACTATCGTCCCAGCTTCCACCACCTCCTCCGGCAGCGAGTTCCAGGCACCCACTACCCTCAGTGTAAAAAACTTGCCTCGTACATCTCCACTAAACCTTGCCCTCGCACTATGCCCCCTCGAAATTGACCTCTCTACCTTGGGAAAAAGCCTCTGACTATCCACTCTGTCTATGCCCCTCATAATTTTGTAGACATCTATCAGGTCGCCCCTCAACCTCTGTCGTTCCAGTGAGAACAAACCGTGTTTATTCAACCGCTCCTCATAGCTAATGCCCTCCATACCAGGCAACATTCTGGTAAATCTCTTCTGCACCCTCTCTAAAGCCTCCACATCCTTCTGGTAGTGTGGCGACCAGAATTGAACACTATACTCCAAGTGTGGCCTAACTCAGGTTCTATACAGCTGCAACATGACTTGCCAATTCTTATACTCAATGCCCCGGCCAATGAAGGCAAGCATGCCGTATGCCTTCTTGACTACCTTCTCCACCTGTGTTGCCCCTTTCAGTGACCTGTGGACCTGTATACCTAGATCTCTCTGACTGTCAATACTCTTGAGGGTTCTACCATTCACTGTATATTCCCGACCTGCATTAGCCCTTCCAAAATGCATTACCTCATTTGTCCGGATTAAACTCTATCTGCCATCTCTCCGCCCAAGTCTCCAAACGATCAAAATCCTGCTGTGTCCTCTGACAGTCCTCATCGCTATCCGCAATTCCACCAACCTTTGTGTCGCCTGCAAACTTACTAATCAGACCAGTTACATTTTCCTCCAAACTCAAAGGACAACTTGGAACAGGGAACAGATGGCCCCAGTGGGGTGAGGCGGGGGGAGGGGAGACAATGGTGAAGGAAAAACAGATTGATGGATGAAATTAAATTAAATTGATAGAAATAAAAATAATCATAATCTTTATTATTGTCACAGGGCGGCATGTGGGACAGTGGTTAGCACTGCTGCCTACGAAGCTGAGGACCCGGATTCGAAGTCCGGCCCTGGGTCACTGCCCGTGTGGAGTTTGCACATTCTCCCCGTGTTTGCGTGGGTTTCACCCCCACAACCCAAAGATGTGCAGGGTAGGTGGATTGGCCACACTAAATTGGAAAAAAATAATTAGGTATTCTAAATTTATATTAAAAAACATCTTTATTATTGTCACAAGTAGGCTTACATTAACACTGCAATGAAGTTACTGTGAAAATCCCCTAGTCGCCACATTCCGGCGCCTGTTCGGGTACAGAGGGAGAATTCAGAATGTCCAATTCACCTAACAAGCACGTCTTTCGGGACTTGTGGAAGGAAACCGGAGCACCCGGAGGAAACCCACGCAGACACGGGAGAACGTGCAGACTCCTGTGGAGGAGAGAGTTCACAGTCTGAAGTTGTTGAACTCAATGTTAAGTATGTTATATGATATACTTACCTTTATATGGGGCTGGTTTAGTACAAACGGCTGGCTTGTAATGCAGAACAAGGCAGCAGCGTGGGTTCAATTCCTGTACCAGCCTCCCCGAACAGGCGCCGGAATGTGGCGACTAGGGGCTTTTCACAGTAACTTCACTGAAATCGATTTGTGACAATAAGCGATTATTATTATTATTTATTAGCCGAGCCATAGAGTTTAAGATGCAGAGATGCCGGCGTTGGACCGGGGTGAGCACAGTAAGAAGTCTTACAACACCAGGTTAAAGTCCAACAGGTTTGTTTCAAACACTAGCTTTCGGAGCACTGCTCCTTCCTCAGGTGAGGAAGGTGAGGTTCCTCACCTGAGGAAGGAGCAGTGCTCCGAAAGCTAGTGTTTGAAACAAACCTGTTGGACTTTAACCTGGTATTGTAAGATTTCTTACTATAGAGCTTAAGAGCAGGGAGATTATGCTGGAACTGTATAAAACGTTGGTTAAGTCACAGCGAGAGTGTTGTGTGCAGTTCTGGAATCCACATTATAGGAGAGATGTGATAAACTGGAAAGTATAAAGAGGAGATTTATTAGAATGTTGCCTGGGATGGAGAATTTTAGTCATGAAGAGAGGTTGGATAGATTTGGGTTGTTTTCCTTGGGGCAGAGGAGACTGAGGGCGGACATGATTGAGATGTGTAAAACTCTGAGGGGCATAGATGGAGTAGACAGGAACAAACCTTTTCCCTTGGTGGAGGGATCAATGACCAGGCAGGTATAAATTTAAGTTGAGAGGCAGGAGGTTTGGAGGGGATGTGAGGAAAAAACCACAGGGTGGTGGGAGTCTGGAACTCGCTCCCTGAAAGGGTGGTGGAGGCAGAGACCCTCAGAACATTTAACAAGTATTTAGGCATACAAGGCTATGGCTACACAGTACTCCAAACATGGTCTCACCAATGCCCCTGTAGAACTGAAAACCAACCTCTTTGACCCAGCTGGCCGAATATCGCCCTGTGTGACTCAATGTCAGATTTCGTTTTGACTATGCTCCTGTGAATGACTTTGAGATGCTTTGCTGTGTGGAAGGTGCTTTATGAATGCAGGCTGTTGTTGTTCAATGACTCACTGAATCCCAGCCTGCTGTGTCCACAAACTATAGTTCAGGGAGTGGAACATTTAAAATGTTTCCGTGCTCAAAGTGGGTTACTATTAGCATAAATGTGATTATATATCTCCCGGTGTCATCAAAAATGACCTGGTTTTGTTGACTGCGCAGTACATTATTTTACAAGTGATTTGAATCCTGAGATCAACACTCATTCATCTAAACTCCAGAGAATATTGGCCCAGTTTATTTGGCCTGTCACCATAGGACAACCCTCTCTTCTCGTGATCTGTCGCTGTACCACCCCCAATGTAAATGTATCCTGCCTTAAATATGAAGACCACAACTACACAACAGCGTTGCATTGTATTATCACCATTCTCACCAAGTATATCATGGAGTTCACCTGACCCACAACTTTTAATAGATTTTGGTTCGGGGGAGCACAAGGGCCCATTTTACAGGTGTGGTGCAACAGAGAGCTAAAGTATGTTTAAAACAAAACAATGTTTATTCTATGAATCCAGTTAACATTTTATAAACACACAGTAAACAGTTTATCAACTACAAACACTGATATTTTCCCAAATACAATATTCCATAGATAACCTTAATAACTTCCCAAACAACATCCATAAGTTAAATCCATTTTAAAATAAAGGCAGCAGGTTTAAATGCCCTACAGAAACAGGTATTACTTCGAAATCATCAATGTTCTGGAGACATTCCTTAGCTTGTAGAGAGAGAGATCATTATCCAGCTGTGCGCTCTGAATGCAGCTCTCCACCTCTGAAAACGAGACCAAAAACACACTGCAGCTGCCAGCACAAAAACGAACGTGAAAGACTGACAGCCCAGCATCACCCACGCACTGACATCACTGCAGCTATTTGATAAACGCCCATTTCTTAAAGGTACATCCACCTGACACTTGTCCGAGTGCCATCTCCTTTGTAGGTTTTGTCACCTAATCATCCCTGCCCTCCACCAGACCACAGACCCTCCCTTTTGTTCTCCGACACATGAGACAATATACTGCGGATGCTGTAAATCTAAAACAAGAACAAAGTGTACTGGAAATACTCATCAGGTCAGGCAGCATCTGTGGAGAGAGAGCAACAGAATCAGCGTTTCAGACCAATGATCCTGCATCAGAACAGAGAACCCACTGAGTGTCATCAGCATTTTCAGTTTTAACTGCAGATGTTCCACATCTGCAGAATTTTGCTTCAGTGCAGTTATTCGGAGGTTGCAAGCATTGCACATAAATCTATTAATAACTAGCCATATTACATTGCACGGTGGCACAGTGCTTAGCACTGCTGCCTCACAGAGCCAGGGGCCCATGTTCAATTCCAACAGTGGGTGACTGTCAGTGTGGAGTTTGCACGTTACAGAGAACATAGAACATACAGTGCAGAAGGAGGCCATTCGGCCCATCGAGTCTGCACCGACCCACTTAAACCCTCACTTCCACCCTATCCCCGTAACCCAATAACCCCTTTTTGGACACTAAGGGCAATTTAGCGTGGCCAATCCACCTAACCTGCACGTCTTTGGACTGTGGGAGGAAACCGGAGCACCCGGAGGAAACCCACGCAGACACGGGGAGAACGTGCAAACTCCTCACAGATAGTGACCCAAGCGGGATTCGAACCTGGGACCCTGGTGCTGTGAAGCAACAGTGCTACCACAGTGCTCTGGATTCCTCCCACAGTTCAAAGATGTGCAGGTTAGGTGCCATGTTAAATTGCCCCTAATTGTCCAAGGGTTAGGTGTGGATCGCCCAGGCGAGTGGGCCTGGGTAGGGTGTTCTTTCAGAGGGTCAGTGCAGACTCAATGGGCCAAATGGCCTCCTTCTGCACTGTAATGATTCTGTGATTCAATGATTGTCACTCCAAGTCACACACCATTCTTTTTTCAAGGTATTTATATTCACATTTTTCAAATTTTACACATAAATGACAACACCATAAAGCAATAAAACCACAAACAAATCTCCCAAGAACCATCACCCCCCCCCCCCCCCCCAATGTGGCACGACCTTCAACATAAACACACCCCTCCCCACATGGCATGACCCTCAAGAGAACCTCCCCCCCCACCCCCGACCTGGCATGGCCCTCAACAGAAACATCCCCCCTAACACCTAACGGTGACCGGGTCTTTAGAGTACAGGATAAACGGCTGCCGTCTCCAGTAAAACCCTTCAATTGCCCCCCTCCCGGTGTACTGAACTTTCTCAAGATATAAGAATTCCCCAGCGCAGTGGTTAGCACTGCTGCCTCACGGCGCTAAGGTCCCAGGTTCGATCCCGGCTCTGGGCCACTGTCCATGTGGAGTTTGCACATTCTCCCCGTGTTTGCGTGGGTTTCCGCACACCATGCTGTGGTGAGGAGAAGAGCTATCTTCCGTGCATCAGACGCACCACTGAGGTCTGATGCTTCGTCGTAAAGCTGAAATTTCTGCTTGAATGTCCGCCAGTTGGCACTGAGATTGCCGGAGGTCCTGAGCTGGTGAGGAGCCGGAATCTTTTCCATTGTGCCGGGATACATTCGCTCCCGGATCTTGCTGAATTGAACTAACTAGATTGAACAGACTCCTGGTATCATGTAGTGTTATGTAATTTGGAATAACACAAGCTGCCACTTGATGCAGTTTTGAGTAAAAGATGTTCCAGCCGACGCCGGAGTGAAAACTGGAGTGTTTCACTCCGGCATCGGAGCTCGCACTTAGCCCCCTATTCTCCCGCCCCCGGGGGGCTCGGAGCGGCGTCACGTAATTTACGTGCGCTGGGCCTTGGCGCCGCACAAAAAGCGGCGCCACGTAAATGGCACCAATCGTGGGCCAGACCCCATTGGAGCCCCCCCGCCCGGTGTAGGAACCCCCTCACCCCCCCCCCACAGGCCGCCCACCCCCAGCGTTCCCACGCAGTTCCCGCCAACAGCGACCAGGTGTGGACGGCGGCGGCGGGAACCCGTCGTGTTGGGCAGGCCGCTCGGCCCATCCGGGCCGGAGAATCGCCGCTCGCCTTTTGCAAACGACGAGCGGCGATTCTCCCAGCGGCCAGCCGTGATTCTCGCCGCGCTGGTTTGGGGGGGGGGGGGGGTGGGGAGAATCGCGTGCGGGCGTCGGGGCAGCATGGCGGGACACGCACGGCGCCCCGGCGATTCTCCCACCCGGCGTGGTGGGTGGGGGGAGAATTCCGCCCCCTGTCTCACTCTGTAGGTGTTGGTCTGTGGAAAGAGGCGGGGTGTGAGTGCCTCATCGCTTTTATAGTGAGATACCACCCCTGAGTGTCCGGATTGCTCATTGGTCGTGTCCTATTCTATGTGTTCATTAGCTGCATGTTTGCATATCATGACAGGTTTCACCCCCAGAACCCAAAGATGTGCTGGGTAGGTGGATTGGTCACATTAAATTGCCCCTTAATTGGAAAAAAATGAATTGGGTACTCTAAATATATTTTTTTAAAGGTAGAAGAATTCCATAAGATCCCGCCGTCATACTGAGGCACGGCGGAGAAGCTGACCTCCACCCCAGCAGCTCCCATCTTCGAGCAATCAGCGAGGCGAAGGCCAGAACGTCAGCCCCCCACCCTGGTCTGCAGCTCCGGCCGGTCCGACACCCCAAATATCGCCCCTAAGAGACTGGGTTTCAATCCAATTTGTAGAATCGCCGACCCAGGACCGCCCAAGGACATGACCAGAACATGTACACATGATTAGCCGGGACACTCAAAAACCGCTCACACATGTGCTCCTCTCCCACAAACAACCTGCTCATCCTGGATTTGGTCAAATGGGCCCTATGCACCACCATCAACAGTATCAACACTAACTTCGCCCACGGTAGCATTGTGGATAGCACAATTGCTTCACAGCTCCAGGGTCCCAGGTTCGATTCCGGCTTGGGTCACTGTCTGTGCGGAGTCTGCACGTCCTCCCTGTGTGTGCGTGGGTTTCCTCCAGGTGCTCCGTTTTCCTCCCACAGTCCAAAGATGTGCAGGTTAGGTGGATTCGCCATGATAAATTGCCCTTAGTGTCCAAAATTGACCTTAGTGTTGGGTGGGGTTACTGGGTTATGGGGATAGGGTGTAGGTGTTGACCTTGGGCAGGGTGCCGAATGGCCTCCTTCTGCACTGTAAATTCTATGACGATGCTGCATTCACCCTACGCAAAGCCTTGCACTGCACCCCTTCCTCCATCTCCGACCCCAATTTAGCCTTCTCCCTCTCCACAGATACTGCCTCTTCTACCATAACCCTGCCTTAAATCCCCAGCGTGCTCCCCTGCCAGCGGCCAAACCCACTCCAAGGACGAGGAAGGAGGCACCAATGGGAATGTCGGAAAAAGCTTTTTTGCAAAGTTGCGAACCTGTGATTACCTGAAACCATCTGCCTGCGATAGGCCAAATTTCCCTGACAACTCCTCCATGCTCGCAAATTGTCCCTCTAAAAACATCCCTTCCACCCCCTTCTCCCATCCCCTAAACCGAGCATCCAGCTTCGCCGGCTCAAACAAATGGTTCGCACAGATCGGCGCCAACTTCGGTACCGCCCCCAATTTAGAGTGTTGCCGAAACTGTCTCCATCGCTCCAACGTGGAGACCACCGGGTTCGCTGAACATTTCCCCGGCTAAAACTATTTTATCAATTAATATTGCTGCCCACCCCCCCCCCCCCCCCCCCCCACCCCAAGTGGAACACCTGGCTCACCCAACCATTACGGAGCCCAATCTGGTCCCTCACCCGCAGGTGAGTCTCCTGCAGAAGAACCACATCGGCCCTCAAACTCTTCAAGTGCGAGGAAACTCACGCTCACTTCACTGGGCCTCCCAACCCCTGCATATTACATGTAACCAATCGAACCGGGTGTCTCTCATTCCCCCCCCCCTCCGCTTCAAGTCAGCCATTTCCATTGCGAGGGAATGTCCCATCCATCCCCCATAATTCTACAACCAGAACCCACTCAAGGTGGCAGCCAGCCTCACCCTCCTGACCGGACATAGAACAACCTCCAGTCACTGTCACCACTCTCCTCCCCCCACTCCTCCCCCACCCCGAGAAAGCCCCCAGCTACTTTCTCTTTCCCCCACCCCGAGAAAGCCCCCAGCTACTTTCTCTTGAAGCAACACCTCTCTCCTCCCTTCCCGTTTCCCCACCATTCGCACCTTCTAGGCTGATCGAAACGTGTCTAAACAGGTCTAGCAAGCCGCAGCCCTCCCCCCCCCCCCCCCCACTGAGTTCCTGTTCACTAACCGACCTCAGCCTCCGACCACCACTGGTGAACAGTAGCAACAGTGTGTCCCATCTACCAAGAGGTACAGCAGGTGTTCAACAAGGTTCCTTAGGCAGCACCTTCCAAACCCACGACTTCTACCATCTACAAGGACAAGGGCAGCAGACACCTGGGAACCCCACCACCTGGAGGTACCCCTCCAAGTCACCCACCATCCTGACTGGGAAATACATCGCCATTCCTTCACTGTCGCTGGGTCAATATCCTGGGACTCCCTCCCTAACAGCACTGTGGGTGTACCTACACCACACGGTCTGCAGCAGCTCAAGAAGACAGCTCACCACCACATTCTCAAGGGCAAATAGGGATGGTCAATAAATGTTGGCTTAGCCAGCGACACATCATGAATGAATAAATTATTTTAAAATCATAGAATCCCTATGGTGCAATAGGCTATTCGGCCCATCAAATCTGCACCGACCCATTGAATCGGCACCAACCCTCCGAAAGAGCACCCTACCTGAGGCTACTCCTCCGTCCTATCTCCGTAACCTCACCTAACCTTTGGGCACTGTGGGGCAACTTAGCATGGCCAATCCGCTTAACATGTAGATGTTTAGACATTACAAAAGCAATCGTAATTGTGCAAATTAAGATTGATTGATTGATTGATATTTATTGTCACATGTACCGAAGTACAGTGAAAAAGTATTTTTCTGCGGCCAAGGGAACGTACACAGTATGTACATAGTAGACAAAATAGTAATCGACAGAGTACATTGACAATGGTGCATCAACAAATAGTGATTGGTTACAGTGCGGAACAAGGCCAAACAAGAGCAGCATAGGGCGTCGTGAATAGTGTTCTTACAGGGAACAGATCAGTCCGAGGGGGAGTCGTTGAGGGGTCTAGTAGCTGTGGGGAAGAAGCTGTTCCTATGTCTGGATGTGCGGGTCTTCAGACATCTGTATCTCCTGCCTGATGGAAGGGTCTGGAAGAAGGCACAGCCTGGGTGGGAGGGGTCTCTGACAATGCTGTCTGCCTTCCTGAGGCAGCGGGAGGTGTAGACAGAGTCAATGGGAGGGTGGCAAGCTTGTGTGGTGCGTTGGGCTCAGTCTGCAGATCTTGGACCGAGCTGTTGCCATCCCAAACTATAATGCAGCCGGATAGGGTACTCTCTATTATTAATATTAATAATAATAATAACATGGCACATCTATGAAACATCTGTAGAAGTTTGTGAGAGTCGATGCAGACATGCCAAAGGGTCAGCCACATTGCTGTATGTCTGGAGTCACATGTCGGCCAGGCCGGGTATGGAAGGCAGATTTCCTTCCCTAAAAGACATCAGTGAATAAGATGGGTTTCTGCCATATTCCGTGATAGTTCCGCAGTCCTCATTACTTGGACCTGTGACTCCAGAGCATTATATTTAGCTTTATTGTCACGTGTACTGAGGCACAGTGAAAAATATTGTTCTGTGTACAGTCCAGACAGATCATTCCATACATGAAAGCATAGAACATATGGTAAATACGCAATGTAAATGCATAGAGATAGACATTGTGTGAAGCGTGCAGAGTGTAGCACTACTCAGTAGAGAAGATGTGTGCAAAGATCAGTTCAGTCCATAAGAGGGTCATTCAGGAGTCTGGTAACAGCGGGGAAGAAGCTGTTTTTGAACCTGTTAGTGCGTGTTCTCAGACTTCTGTATCTCCTGCCCGATGGAAGAGGTTGGAAGAGAGAATAACCTGGGTGGGAGGTGTCTTTGATTATGCTGCCTGCTTTCCCAAGGCAGCGAGAGATGTAGAGAGAGTAAATGGATGGGAGGCGGGTTCGCATGATGGACTGGGCGGTGTTCATCACTCCCTGTAGTTTTGTACAATCTTGGGCCAAGCCATACCAGGCTGTGATGCAACCCGATAGGATGCTTTCTCTGGTGCATCTGTAAAAATTGGTAAGAGTCAATGTGGACATGGTGAATTTCCTTAGTTTCCTGAGGAAGTATAGACTCCGTTGTGCTTTCTTGGTGGTAGCGTCGACGTGGGTGGACCAGGACAGAATTTGGAGATGTGCACCCTTAGGAATTTGAAACTGCTAACCATCTCCACCTCGGCCCCGTTGATGCTGACAGGGGTGTGTACAGCACATTGCTTCCTGAAGTCAATTACCAGCTCTTTATTCTATCATATTGTGGTCACTCATCAATCCCTAAAGGTTCTTTTACAACTAGATTATTAATTAGCCCTTTTCAGGTTCCAGCCCGTCACTGTAAAATGCCAAGAAGGTTGTGAACTGTGGCCTTTTCTCAAAGAATATTTCTTTTTTTTTTAATTTAGAGTAGCCAATTTTTTTTTTACAATTAAGGGGCAATTTAGCGTGCCCAATCCACCTAACCTGCACATCTTTGGGTTGTGGGGGCGAAACCCACGCAGAAATGTGGGACAATCTCTTCCTCACCATGGCCACCTCGAGGGCAGTAAGTGATGATGCTGAGACTTTGGGTGTGCATGAGGTATCTAATGTTGAGGACCCGTCTCACCACCCGTCAAGCTAGGTCTTGTTTGAAAGTTCTGGCGATGAGACATTCTGCCAAATGACTTTCACAGTCTGTTCAAGGAATGGTCCAACAGGATCCACCATCATCGTTGATGTGTTGGGTACTCTGGATCTGTGGAGACTGCGTTTACCTTAGCAGTAACATAGACAGGCTACGAACACTTGTAATAGTACAACTCTATTTTATTAAGCTAGAAATTGTTCAACATACTTTCACTGTGGGTTAACACGATGTTAGATTAAACTAAAGACCAATGCCTGTCCTAACCAGTCTATGCACTCAGCACATGGTGAAGATCTGTGCTGTAAGCTGTAAGCTCTGTTCTTCTGAGAGGCTGCATCCCGAATGAGCGGGAACTCTGATGCCCCCTGTCTTTATAGTGAGTGTGCTCTAACTGGTGATTGGCTGCGGTGTTGTGTCTGTTGATTGGTCTTGCTGTGTGTCCATCAGTGTGTGTGTCTGCACCATGATATACTGGTGTATATTATGACAACCGTTCCCTGGGGGGCTTCAAGGGGAAGTGGACCACTGAGGAATAGACTTGTGGCCAAGGGTCTTTTTCTGCAGAGGCCTTTCTAGGAGTGGCAGGCGGTACACCAGGGTCAAATTAAATGGAGCGTTTCAGGGTCAGACCAATCTTTCAGCACACACACAGGAACAATGAAGGGAACCTGACTTGGTCAACTATCAGGCTGCATCACAGCCTGGTATGGCAACTGCTCGGCCCAGGACCGCAAGAAACTTTGGAGAGTAGTGAACACCGCCCAGTCCATCACACGAACCTGCCTCCCATCCATTGACTCTGTCTACACCTCCCGCTGCCTGAGGAAAGCGGGCAGTATAATCAAAGACCCCTCCCACCCGGCTTACTCACTCTTCCAACTTCTTCCATCGGGCAGGAGATACAGAAGTCTGAGAACATGCACGAACAGACTCATAATCAGCTTCTTCCCCGCTGTTACCAGACTCCTAAATGACCCTCTTATGGACTGACGTCTAACACTACACCCTGTATGCTTCACCTGATGCCGGTGTTTATGTGAAATGAAATGAAATGAAAATCGCTTATTGTCACAAGTAGACTTCAAATGAAGTTACTGTGAAAAGCCCCTAGTCGCCACATTCTGCACCTATTTAGGGAGGCTGGTACAGGAATTGAACCGTGCTGCTGGCCTGCCTTAGGTCTGCTTTCAAAGCCAGCGATTTAGCCCAGTGTGCTAAATGATCAAGCATGATCTGTCTGAATGACAGAGCAGCTCAAGAGACTCAGTAGCCTCCACCTTTTCCGATTTCCTGTGTTACATCTCTGCACCTGCCCCTACAAATGTTATATTTACTATTAGCATAATGAATTTCAATGGAATGTTATAATCATCTAGAAAATATAACCAGGCTTTTTCAGACATGTTACAATCTATGTTTGTCAAAAGTGCTTGTCCAGATCAAAAAAATCTGCTCATTAATATTTACGCACATCTGTTTCACATGTTCGAATTTTTTAACTCAAATTCCTTTGTCCCTTTCACTGTGGCTGTGTTGGATCTCGGATGTCCCTCATCTCGGCTCATTTGGATTTCTTTTGGCCAGCAGTCTTGCTTCCCCCGGTCTCTCGGGCTCACCCTGGATATTTTATTTTTTATTACTGAGGCTGCACTGACAGGGCAGGATGAACAAGTGCACTCCGGGAGAAATGGATGGAACTGGGAGTGCGAGAAAGTGCGGGGGCTTGGGGGGGGGGGAGTTTGTGGAAAGGGGGGAAAAATAGGAAATTGCTCTTCTTGATATAATAATAATCTTTATTAGTGTCATAAGCATTAACACTGCAATGAAGTTACCTTGAAAAGCCCCTAGTCGCCATATTCTGGCGCCTGTTCGGGTACACAGAGGGAGAATTCAGAATGTCCAGTTCACCTGTGGGACTTGTGGGAAGGAACCGGAGCGCCTGGAGGAAACCCACGCAGACACGGGGAGAACGTGCAGACTCCACACAGACAGTAACCCAAGCCGGGAATCGAACCTGGGACCCTGGAGCTGTGAAACTACAGTGCTAACCACTGTGCTACCTTGCTGCCCTTGAATCCAGATTCGTGAATTTTATTTCATATTTGTTCTTGGGAAGTGGGCAGGCGTGGCATGGCTGGATGTATTGTCCATCCCTAGTCAACTTCATAGAAGAATCACAGAATCTTTACCGTGCGGTAGAAAGGCCATTCGGCCCATTGAGTCAGCACCAACCCTGTGAAAGAGCACCTTATCTAGGCGCACTCCCCCGCCTTATCCCTATAACCCCACCTAACCGCTGGACAATAAGGGGCAGTTTAGCCAATCCACCGAACCTGCACATCTTTGGACTGTGGGAGGAAACCGGAGCACCCGGAGGAAACCCATGCACACACGGGGAGGACGTGCAGACTCCGCACAGACAGTCACCCGAGGCCGGAATTGAACCCGGATCCCTGGCGCTATGAGGCAGCAGTGCTAACCACTGTGTCAGGAACTTCAGTTATGTAGATAGACTGAGGAAATTTGGACTGTTTCTTCCAGAGGGTCAGTCAGTCTCTGGAACTCTCTTCCCCAAAGGGCAGTGGTCGCAGAATCTTCGGATATTTTTAAGGCAAAGCTGGATAAATTCTTGATTTACCAGGGGGTGAAAGGTTACCGGGGTCGGCAGGAATGTGGGGGTGAGGTTACAATCAGCTCAGCCGTGATCTCATTGAATGGAGGAGCAGGCTCGAGGGGCCAAAGGGCCTCCTCCTAATTCGTATGTTCATGTGTTTTTTTTTAATATAAATTTAGAGTATCAAATTATTTTGTTTTCCAAATAAGGAGCAAGTTAGCGTGGCCAATCCACCTACCCTGCAAATCTTTGGGTTGTGGGGGCGAAACCCACGCAGACACGGGGAGATTGTGCAAACTCCACACGGGCAGTGACCCAGGGCTGGGGTTCAAACCCAGGTCCTCAGCGCCGCAGTCCCAGTGCTAGCCACTGCGCCGCCGTGCCACCCCCTTATGTTCATATGTTTACCTAAGAGAAGAGACGGTTGAGAGGGGCAAAACCAGAAAATACTGGACAATCTCAGCAGGTCTGACGGCCTCTCCTCCCACAGTCCAAAGATGTGCGGGTTCGGTGGATTGGCTAAACTGCCCCTTATTGTCCAGCGGTTAGGTGGGGTTATAGGGATAAGGCGGGGGAGTGCGCCTAGATAAGGTGCTCTTTCAGAGGGTTGGTGCTGACCCACTGGGCCGAATGGCCTTTCTACTGCACGGTAAAGATTCTGTGATTCTTCTATGAAGTTGACTAGGGATGGACAATACATCCAGCCATGCCACGCCTGCGGACGTTTCCAGCCTGGATGATTCTTTGTCGAAGCTGGAGAACTGGAAATGGGGTCAGATTTATGCTGCTGGGGGTGGGGGGGGGGGGGCGGGGGGGGTTGAGCACTGGAGCTGCATAGGGGGCCAGTGATAGGTGGTGATTGACAACTAGTATGGCAGGGGGGTGGGTACGGGAGCAATAGGTCAGAAGGTGAGAGCATTGAGGGAGAACTAGGGAATAGGGACAGTGTGGCTCTGAGGCAGAGCAGACGGGGAAAAGTTGCTGAACACAGCGGGTCTGGTGGCCTGAAGTGCCTATGTTTTAATGCAAGGAGCATTACGGGTAAGGCAGATGAACTTAGAGCTTGGATTACTACTTGGAACTATGATGTTATTGCCATTACAGAGACCTGGTTGAGGGAAGGGCAGGATTGGCAGCTAAACGTTCCAGGATTTAGATGTTTCAGGCGGGATAGAGGGGGATGTAAAAGGGGAGGCGGAGTTGCGCTACTTGTTCGGGAGAATATCACAGCTATACTGCGAGAGGACACCTCAGAGGGCAGTGAGGCTATATGGGTAGAGATCAGGAATAAGAAGGGTGCAGTCACAATGTTGGGGGTATACTACAGGCCTCCCAACAGCCAGCGGGAGATAGAGGAGCAGATAGGTAGACAGATTTTGGAAAAGAGTAAAAACAACAGGGTTGTGGTGATGGGAGACTTCAACTTCCCCAATATTGACTGGGACTCACTTAGTGCCAGGGGCTTAGACGGGGCGGAGTTTGTAAGGAGCATCCAGGAGGGCTTCTTAAAACAATATGTAGACAGTCCAACTAGGGAAGGGGCGGTACTGGACCTGGTATTGGGGAATGAGCCCGGCCAGGTGGTAGATGTTTCAGTAGGGGAGCATTTCGGTAACAGTGACCACAATTCAGTAAGTTTTAAAGTACTGGTGGACAAGGATAAGAGTGGTCCGAGGATGAATGTGCTAAATTGGGGGAAGGCTAATTATGACAATATTAGGTGGGAACTGAAGAACATAGATTGGGGGCGGATGTTTGAGGGCAAATCAACATCTGACATGTGGGAGGCTTTCAAGTGTCAGTTGAAGGGAATACAGGACAGGCATGTTCCTGTGAGGAAGAAAGATAAATACGGCAATTTTCGGGAACCTTGGATGACGAGTGATATTGTAGGCCTCGTCAAAAAGAAAAAGGAGGCATTTGTCAGGGCTAAAAGGCTGGGAACAGACGAAGCCTGTGTGGCATATAAGGAAAGTAGGAAGGAACTTAAGCAAGGAGTCAGGAGGGCTAGAAGGGGTCATGAAAAGTCATTGGCAAATAGGGTTAAGGAAAATCCCAAGGCTTTTTACACATACATAAAAAGCAAGAGGGTAGCCAGGGAAAGGGTTGGCCCACTGAAGGATAGGCAAGGGAATCTATGTGTGGAGCCAGAGGAAATGGGCGAGGTACTAAATGAATACTTTGCATCAGTATTCACCAAAGAGAAGGAATTGGTAGATGTTGAGTCTGGAGAAGGGGGTGTAGATAGCCTGGGTCACATTGTGATCCAAAAAGACGAGGTGTTGGGTGTCTTAAAAAATATTAAGGTAGATAAGTCCCCAGGGCCTGATGGGATCTACCCCAGAATACTGAAGGAGGCTGGAGAGGAAATTGCTGAGGCCTTGACAGAAATCTTTGGATCCTCGCTGTCTTCAGGGGATGTCCCGGAGGACTGGAGAATAGCCAATGTTGTTCCTCTGTTTAAGAAGGGTAGCAAGGATAATCCCGGGAACTACAGGCCGGTGAGCCTTACTTCAGTGGTAGGGAAATTACTGGAGAGAATTCTTCGAGACAGGATCTACTCCCATTTGGAAGCAAATGGACGTATTAGTGAGAGGCAGCACGGTTTTGTGAAGGGGAGGTCGTGTCTCACTAACTTGATAGAGTTTTTCGAGGAGGTCACTAAGATGATTGATGCAGGTAGGGCAGTGGATGTTGTCTACATGGACTTCAGTAAGGCCTTTGACAAGGTCCCTCATGGTAGACTAGTACAAAAGGTGAAGTCACACGGGATCAGGGGTGAGCTGGCAAGGTGGATTCAGAACTGGCTAGGCCATAGAAGGCAGAGGGTAGCAATGGAGGGATGCTTTTCTAATTGGAGGGCTGTGACCAGTGGTGTTCCACAGGGATCAGTGCTGGGACCTTTGCTGTTTGTAGTATATATAAATGATTTGGAGGAAAATGTAACTGGTCTGATTAGTAAGTTTGCAGACGACACAAAGGTTGGTGGAATTGCGGATAGCGATGAGGACTGTCTGAGGATACAGCAGGATTTAGATTGTCTGGAGACTTGGGCGGAGAGATGGCAGATGGAGTTTAATCCGGACAAATGTGAGGTAATGCATTTTGGAAGGGCTAATGCAGGTAGGGAATATACAGTAAATGGTAGAACCCTCAAGAGTATTGAAAGTCAAAGAGATCTAGGAGTACAGGTCCACAGGTCATTGAAAGGGGCAACACAGGTGGAGAAGGTAGTCAAGAAGGCATACGGCATGCTTGCCTTCATTGGACGGGGCATTGAGTATAAGAATTGGCAAGTCATGTTGCAGCTGTATAGGACCTTAGTTAGGCCACACTTGGAGTATAGTGTTCAATTCTGGTCGCCACACTACCAGAAGGATGTGGAGGCTTTAGAGAGGGTGCAGAAGAGATTTACCAGAATGTTGCCTGGTATGGAGGGCATAAGCTATGAGGAGCGATTGAATAAACTCGGTTTGTTCTCTCTGGAACGAAGGAGGTTGAGGGGCGACCTGATAGAGGTCTACAAAATTATGAGGGGCATAGACAGAGTGGATAGTCAGAGGCTTTTCCCCAGGGTAGAGGGGTCAATTACTAGGGGGCATAGGTTTAAGGTGAGAGGGGCAAGGTTTAGAGTAGATGTACGAGGCAAGTTTTTTACGCAGAGGGTAGTGGGTGCCTGGAACTCGCTACCGGAGGAGGTAGTGGAAGCAGGGACGATAGGGACATTTAAGGGGCATCTTGACAAATATATGAATAGGATGGGAATAGAAGGATACGGACCCAGGAAGTGTAGAAGATTGTAGTTTAGTCGGGCAGTATGGTCGGCGCGGGCTTGGAGGGCCGAAGGGCCTGTTCCTGTGCTGTACATTTCTTTGTTCTTTGTTCTTTGTTCTTTGATGCACGGACAGAAGACAAAAGGGATGTAAATAGGGATGATTTACGCTAAGAAGGGGCTGATAGTGGCACATAAAGAGATTAAAATGTGTACACACCTTTGACAGGCTGACCACTTTTGTTCTCCCATTCACACATTTTAATCTCTTCATGTGCCACTACCCACACCCTTCTTAGCCATAATTGCCCTCATTTAGATTCCTTTCTTTTAGAAATTTAGAGTACCCAATTCATTTTTTCCAATTAAGGGGCAATTTAGCGTGGCCAATCCACCTACCCTGCACATCTTTGGGTTGTGGGGGTGAAACCCACGCAAACACGGTGAGAATGTGCAAACTCCACACGGACAGTGACCCAGAGCCGGGATCGAACCCGGGACCTCGGCGCCGTGAGGCAGCAGTGCTAACCACTGCACTACCGTGCTGCCCCCATTTACATTCCTTTAGTCTTCTGTCCTCTGTTCCAGATTCCAGCATCCGCAGTAATTTGCTTTTATCTGAGTTTTTAAAAAATAAATTTAGAGTACCCAATTCATTTTTTCCAATTAAAGAGCAATTTAGCGTGGCCAATCCACCTACCCTGCACATTTTTGGGTTGTGGGGGCGAAACCCATGCAGACACGGGGAGAATGTGCAAACTCCACACGGACAGTGACCCAGGGCCGGGATCGAACCTGGGACCTCGGCGCCGTGAGGCAGCAGTGCTAACCCACTGCACCACCGTGCTGCCCCACCTTTATCTAAGGTTGAGAGGAGATTTGATAGAGGTATTCAAAATCAGGAGGGGTTTGGACAGGGTAGATGGGTAGAAACGGCTCCCATTGGTGGAAGGATCAAGAACGAGAGGGGTCACATTTAAGGTGATTGGCAAAAACGAAGGAATGGCAACATGAAGAAAACGTTTTAACGCAGCGAGTGGTTAGGATCTGGAGTGCGCTGCCTGACAGTGTAGTGGAGGTCTGTACAGTCAAGGCTTTCAGGGGGAATTGGACTATTATCTGAAAAGTAAGAAAGTAGGGCAGCAAGGTGGTGCAGTGGTTAGCACTGCTGCTTCACGGCACCGAGGACCCGGGTTCGACCCCGGCCCCGTGTTGCTGTCCGCGTGGCGTTTGCCCGTTCTCCCCCTGTCTGCGTGGTCTCACCCCCACAACCCAAAAGATGTACGGGCAGCACGGTAGCACAAGTGGCTAGCACTGCGGCCTCACAGCGCCAGGGTCCCAGGTTCGATTTCCCCGCTGGGTCACTGTCTGTGTGGAGTCTGCACGTTCTCCCCGTGTCTGCGTGGGTTTCCTCCGGGTGCTCCGGTTTCCTCCTACAGTCCAAAGACGTGCAGGTTAGGTGGATTGGCCATGATAAATTGCCCTCAGTGACCAAAAAGGTTAGGAGGGGTTATTGGGTTACGGGGATAGGGTGGAAGTGAGGGCTTAAGTGGGTCGGTGCAGACTCGATGGGCCGAATGGCCTCCTTCTGCACTCTATGTTCTATGTGCAGGGTAGGTGACTTGACCACACTAATTGCTGCTCAATTGGAAAAAGAGAATTGGTATGCTAAATTTATTAAAAACATAAAACAAAAAGAAAAGGAAGAAAGTGCAGGGTTACGGGGAGAAGGCGGGGTAGTGGCACTGGGTGGATTGCTCCCTCAGAGGGACACACAGTCACGATGGGCTGAATGGCCTCCTTCTGTGCTGCAACATGCCTGCGATTCTGTGACTCGAGCACGTGAGGGTTAGTCTGCTTTCTATGCATCTTTGAGATTGTTTTTACAAATTAAATCGCTTCCTCAGTCACCTAAGGTGTGAATTACCTTCAGGTTCCCTTTCCTAAGGAATAAGCCAACAACAATTTGTAGCTATGTAGCGCCTTCAATGCGGGTAAACCTCGCAAGGTGCTTCGTCGGAGCGATGTCAGACACAGCGACACGGTGAGAGAGTAGGGCAGGTGACCAAAAGCTTGGCCAAAGAGGTCGGTTTTGAAGAGCGTCTTGAAGGAGGAGATGGGGTGGTAGAGAGGTTTGGGGAGGGCTTTCCAGAGCTCGGGGCCCAGACAGCTGAAGACGCAGCTGCGAAAGGCAGAGTGCTAAAAATCAGGGATGCGCAAGAGACCAGAATTGGAGGAGCATAGAGCTCTCAGAGGATTTCAGGGCTGGAAGAGGTTACTCTTACAGGGAGGGGCGAGGCTGCAAAGGGATTTGAGAATGAAACAGAATTGTTACGGTGGATTAGGAGGTCTGCGTGTCAGCACCAGCTCTTCAAACAAGCATCATGACTTAGTGTCATTGCCCTGCCTTTTCCCCAGACCCCAGCACATTATTTATATTCGAGTAACCACCAAATGTCCTCTTGAATGCCTCGATTGAACCTGCCTCCACCACGCTTCCAGTCCGCGCATTCCAGACCCCAACCATTCGCTGCGTGAAAATGTTTTTTCTCGCATTGCATTTGTTTCTTTTGCAAATTACTTTAAACCTGTGGCCTCTCTTTCTCGATCCTTTTCCAAGCGGGAATGTTTCTCCCCTGATCTACTATGTCCATCCCCCGACATGATTTTGAACATCTCAATCAAATCTCATCTCAACCTTCTTCTCTCCAAGAAGAACTGTCCCAACCTCTCCAATCTATCCTCATCACTGAAGTTTCTCACCATTCTTGTGAACCTCTCCTGGACCCTCCCCAATACGTTCACATCCTTTCTGTAGTGTAGCGCCCAGAACGGTGCACAATATTCCAAATGAGGTCTAACAAGGAAGAGAATCTAAAGATTGAGTCTTTGCTGGGCCGGAGTCCAATGTAGGTTTGCGCGTACAGAGAAAATGGAGCAATGGAGTACGTTTAAAAAAATAAATTTAGAGCACCCAATTATTTTTTTAACCCAATTTAAAGGGGCAATTTACGTGGCCAATCCAACTAGTATGGCAGGGGGTGGGCACCGGAGCAATAGGTCAGAAGGTGAAAAGATTGAGGGAAAACTAGGGAATAGGGCCAGTATGGCTCTGAGGAAGAGCAGACAGGAAGATGTTGCTGAAAACAACGGGACTGGTGGCCTGAAGTGCATATGTTTTAATGCAAGAAGTGTAACGGGTAAGGCTTGAACTTACAGCTTGGATTAGTACTTGGAACTATGATGTTGTTGCCATTACAGAGACCTGGTTGAGGGAAGGGCAGGATAGGCAGTTAAACGTTCCAGGATTTAGATGTTTCAGGCGGGATAGAGGGGGATGTAAAAGGGGAGGCGGAGTTGCGCTACTGGTTCGGGAGAACATCACAGCTGTACTGCGAGAGGACACCTCAGAGGGCAGCAAGGCTATATGGGTAGAAATCAGGAATAAGAAGGGTGCAGTCACAATGTTGGAGGATTACTACAGGCCTCCCAACAGCCCAACGGGAGATGGAGGAGCAGATAGGTAGACAGATTTTGGAAAGGAGTAAAAGCAACAGGGTTGTGGTGATGGGAGACTTTAACTTCCCCAATATTGACTGGGACTCACTTAGCGCTAGGTGCTTAGACGGGGCAGAGTTTGTAAGTAGCATCCAGGAGGGCTTCTTAAAATAATATGTAGATAGTCCAACTAGGGAATTATCATAGAATTATCATAGAATTTACAGTGCAAAAGGAGGCCATTCAGCCCATCAAGTCTGCACCGGCTCTTTGAAAGAGCACCCTACCCAAGGTCAACACCTCCACCCTATCCCCATAACCCAGTAATCCCACCCAACACTAAGGACAATTTTGGACACTAAGGGCAATTTATCATGGCCAATCCACCTAACCTGCACATCTTTGGACTGTGGGAGGAAACCGGAGCACCCGGAGGAAACCCACACACACACGGGGAGGATGTGCAGACTCCTCACAGACAGTGACCCAAGCCGGGAATCGAACCTGGGACCCTGGAGCTGTGAAGCAATTGTGCTATCCACAATGCTACCGTGCTGCCCTGGGCTGTACTGGACCTGGTATTGGGGAATGAGCCCGGCCAGGTGGTAGAAGTTTCAGTCGGGGAGCATTTCGGGAACAGTGGCCACAATTCAGTAAGTTTTAAAGTGCTGGTGGACAAGGATAAGAGTGGTCCTAGGGTGAATGTGTTCAATTGGAGGAAGGCTAATTATAACAATATTAGGCGGGAACTGAAGAACCTAGATTGGGGGCGGATGTTTGAGGGTAAATCAACATCTGACATGTGGGAGGCTTTCAAATGTCAGTTGAAAGGAATTCAGGACTGGCATGTTCCTGTGAGGAGGAAGGATAAATACGGCAAATTTCGGCAACCTTGGATAACGAGAGATATTGTAGGCCTCGTCAAAAAGAAAAAGGAGGCATTTATCAGGGCTAGAAGGCTGAGAATAGACGAAGCCTGTGTGGAATATAAGGAAAGTAGGAAGGAACTTAAGCAAGGAGTCAGGAGGGCTAGAAGGGATCACGAAAAGTCATTGGCAAATAGGGTTAAGGAAAATCCCAAGGCTTTTTACACGTACATAAAAAGCAAGAGGGTAGCCAGGGAAAGGGTTGGCCCACTGAAGGACAGGGGAGGGAATCTATGTGTGGAGCCAGAGGAAATGGGCGAGGTACTAAATGAATACTTTGCATCAGTATTCACCAAAGAGAAGGTATTGGTGGATGTTGAGTCTGGAGAAGTTAGCTTGGTCACATTGAGATCCAAAAAGACAAGGGGCGGGATTCTCCGAAATGGAGGCAGAGTGTTTGCGCCGTGAACGACGGCGCGAAACGGCCCCTCTCCCGACCGATTCAGGGCCCGATAATGGGCTAGGAGCGGCGCCGCGTCATTTACACACGCCAGGCCTTGGCGGCGCGTCAAGGCGCGCCGCATACATGATGCAGCCGGCGCCGCATAACTGGCGTCACCCGCGCATGCGTGGTTGCCGCCCTCTCCGAGTCCGCCCCGCAAGAGGATGTCAGACGGGTCTTGTGGGGCTGCGGAAGAAAGGAGCTCCTCCTTCAGAGAGGACGGCCCGACGATCGGTGGGCACCCCATTTGAGGCCCCCCCCCGGTGCAGGATCCCCCCACACCCCCCCCCCCCCCCCGCCGCAGGCTGCCTCCCCAGCGTTCCCGCGCTGTTCCCGACGGCAGCGACCAGGGGCGTCATTCTCCGACCCCCCACCGGGTTGGAGAATGGCCGTTGGCTGCCGTAAATCTCGCCCCCGCCGAAGTCTCCGGTACCGGAGATTGGGCGGGGGCGGGAATCGGGCCGCGCCGGTTGGCGGGACCCCCCGCTCAATTCTCCGGCCCAGATGCGAAGTCCCGCCCAGAAATTGCCTGTCCCGCCGGCGTAAATCAAAGCTGGTATTTACCGGCGGGACCAGGCGGCGTGGGCGGGCTCCGGGGTCCTGGGGGGGGGCGCGGGGCGATCTGACCCCGGGGGGGGTGCCCCCACGGTGGCTTGGCCCGCGATCGGGGCCCACCGATCCGCGGGCAGGCCTGTGCCGTGGGGGCACTCTTTCCCTTCCGCCTCCGCCACGGCCTCCACCATGGCGGAGGCGGAAGAGACTTCCCCACTGCGCATGCGCGGGAAACTGTCGGCGGCCGCTGACGCTCCCGCGCATGCGCCGCATTTCCGCACCAGCTGGCGGGGCAACAAACGCCATTTCCGCCAGCTGGCGGGGCAGAAATCCCTCCGGCGTCGGCCTAGCCCCTCAATGTTGGGGCTCGGCCCCCAAAGATGCGGAGCATTCCGCACCTTTGGGCCGGCGCGATGCCCGTCTGATTGGCGCCGTTTTTGTCGCCAGTCGGCCGACATCGCGCTGTTGGGGGAGAATTTCGCTCCAGGTGTGGACGGCGCCGGGGGGGAACACGCCGTTTTGGGCTGGCCGCTCGGCCCATCCAGGCCTGAGAATAGCAGGGGTGCCGGAGAATCGCCATTTTGGGTGTCTCGGGCGATTCTCCGGCCTGCGCCACGCGGAACTCGACGGGGCCGTTCTCGCCGCTTGGGAGAATCGCGGGAGGGCGTCGGACCGGCGTCACGGGAAAATTTGGCGACCCAGGCGATTCTCCCAACCGGTGCGGGAGCGGAGAATCGCGCCCAAGGTGTTGGGAGTCTTGAACAATATTAAAGTGGATAAATACCCAGGACCTGATGGGATCTATCCCAGAATACTGAAGGAGGCAAGAGAGGAAATTGCTGAGGCCTTAACAGAAATCTTTGGATCCTCACTGTCTTCAGGTGATGTCCCGGAGGACTGGAGAATAGCCAATGTTGTTCCTTTGTTTAAGAAGGGTAGCAAGGATAATCCAGGGAACTGTAGTCCGGTGAGCCTTACTTCAGTGGTAGGGAAATTACTGGAGAGAATTCTTCGAGACAGGATCTACTCCCATTTGGAAGCAAGTGGATGTATTAGCGAGAGGCAGCACGGTTTTGTGAAGGGGAGGTCGTGTCTCACTAAATTGATAGAGTTTTTCGAGGAGGTCACAGTAGGGCAGTGGATGTTGTCTATATGGACTTCAGTAAGGCCTTTGACAAGGTCCCTCATGGTAGACTAGTACAAAAGGTGAAGTCACACGGGATCAGAGGTGAGCTGGCAAGATTGATACAGAACTGGCTAGGTCATAGAAGGCAGAGAGTAGCAATGGAAGGATGCTTTTCTAATTGGAGGGCTGTGACCAGTGGTGTTCCACAGGGATCAGTGCTGGGACCTTTGCTGTTTGTAGTATATATAAATTATTTGGAGGAATATGTAACTGGTCTGATTAGTAAGTTTGCGGACGACACAAAGGTTGGTGGAATTGCGGAGAGCGATGAGGACTGTCAGAGGATCCAGCAGGATTTAGATTGTTTGGAGGCTTGGGCGGAGAGATGGCAGGTGGAGTTTAATCTGGGCAAATGTGAGGTAATGCATTTTGGAAGGTCTAATACAGAGGTCGGGAATGTACAGTGAATGGTAGAACCCTCAAAAGTATTGAAAGTCAGAGAGATCTAGGTGTACAGGTCCACAGGTCACTGAAAGGGGCAACACAGGTGGAGAGGGTAGTCAAGAAGGCATACGGCATGCTTGCCTACATTGGCCGGGACATTGAGTATAAGAATTGGCAAGTCATGTTGCAGCTGTATAGAACCTTAGTTAGGCCACACTTGGAGTATAGTGTTCAATTCTGGTTATCACACTACCAGATGGATGTGGAGGTTTTAGAGAGGGTGCAGAAGAGATTTACCAAGATGTTGCCTGGTACGAAGGGCATTAGCTATGAGGAGAGGTTGAATAAACTCAGTTTGTTCTCACTGGAACGACGGAGGTGGAGGGGCGACCTGATAGAGGTCTACAAAATTATGTGGGGCATAGACAGAGTGGATAGTCAGAGACTTTTTCCCAGGGTAGAGGGGTCAATTACTAGGGGGCATAGGTTTTGTCATGATATGCAGACATGCAGATAATGATATACAGACAGGCACAGACAGGCAGCTAATGAATACAGAGAACAGGGCAAGACCAATGAGCAGGCAGGACACTCAGGGGTGGTATCTCACTATAAAAGGCACGAGGCACTCACACTCCGCCTCTTTCCACTGATGAGCATCGAAAGAGTGAGTCAGGGTGTATGTACAGTATCACACCTCCAGCACCTGGCTAAGAGCTAGTCTGGTTCAGTCAGACAGAGGAACCACACTTAGGTTAGCAGAGAGTCGAACTCATAGAGAACTGTGCTAACTGTGCTACTGGTTCAATAAATCAGATTGAACTAACTTCAAGGTCTGGAGTATCTTTTGGTTAAAGCTGCATCCAGTTGCAGCCTGTGTTATCCCAGAGTACATAACACGACATGCTTCCAGGAGACTGCTTAATCTAGGTGGTTTACCTCAGTCCGTTCCGTGACGACCAGCGAATGTATCCCGGGACCATGGAGAAGATTCAGGCTCCTCACAAGCTCAGGACCTCCGGCAATCTCAGTGCCAACTGGCGGACATTCAAGCAAAAGTTTCTGCTGTACATCGAAGCTTCAGACCTCGTGGGTGCGTCTGATGCAAGGAAGATCGCGCTTCTCCTCTCATCAGCAGGTGATCAAGCCATCGAACTCTTCAACTCGTTTAACTTCACTGAAGGCCAGGACAAGACAAAGTTTCAGACCATCCTGGACAAGTTTGACAGTCACTGTGAAGTGGACACCAATGAAATCTTCGAGCGCTACATATTCAAACAGCATTTACAAGGTAAAGATGAATCTTTCAACTCCTTCTTAACTAACCTCCGCCTGCTAGCGCTGTCCTGCAACTTTGGTGATATTGCTGACTCAATGATCAGAGACCAAATCGTTTTTGGAGTTCTCTCTGATCCTCTGAGAGAGCAGCTACTGAAAATCAAGCATATGACCCTGCCAGTCGTGATTGAAACATGCACAATGCATGAGCACGCCAAAAATCGCTATGCCCAGTACAAATCGGCTGAAAATGAGAAACTTGCCTCCCACGAGGAGAGGGTGTGCAGGCCATCTCCTGGATGCAGCGCCTCAGCATTGATGAAAGTGGCCATTTTGCGCGCTTTTCCCGGGGCCCCACGCATGCACAATGCGAACGGGATAACGAAGCGGCCGACACCCGCACTGCACATGTGCGATAACGTCATGACGTGCTCGAATTGCGGCAACACCCACTTAAAGAAACACTGCCCTGCAAGAGGCAGGCGATGTTTAAACTGCGGGAAGCCTGGACACTATGCAGCCTTGTGCAGGTCTGCACCACCAGTCAGGGGCCAGCGCTCCCAATTCCGATGATGGCGCGTTCAGAGTGTGCAACAACGATTACAGGATTCTGATCCTGGCAGCACAACGGATCCAGAGGAAGAATGCCTGGACTCCTCCTACTCTGTGGGCATCATTACCAAATGTGAATATGCCACATCCAACTCATCACAAATTCAGTCCGTCCTCGCTGTGGATTCTGCGGACGAATGGCGTGCGGTGATGCAGGTCAACCACTGCTCCATCCAGTTTAAGCTGGACACAGGTGCTTCTGCCAACCTCCTCTCACAGGCAGATTTCAAACGCATCAAGAAGCCCCCCAAGGTCCTTCCAGCAGCCTGCAGGCTCCTGGACTACAACGGAAATGCCATCACGGCACTGGGATCCTGCCATCTACTCGTCTCCAAACAGACAGGCACAGACAGGCAGCTAATGAACACAGAGAACAGGACATGACCAATGAGCAGGCAGAACACTCAGGGGTGTATCTCACTATAAAAGGCACAAGGCACTCACACTCCGCCTCTTTCCATGATGAACATCTACAGAGTGAGTCAGGGTGTATGTACAGTATCACACCTCCAGCACGTGGCTAAGAGCTAGTCTGATTCAGTCAGAGTAACCACACTTAGGTTAGCAGAGACAAGAACTTATAGAGAACTGTGCTAACTGTGCTACTGGTTCAATAAATCAGATTGAACTAACTTCAAGGTCTGGAGTATCTTTTGGTTAAAGCTGCATCCAGTTGCAGCCTGTGTTGTCCCAGAGAACATAGCACAACAGGTTTAAGGTGCGAGGGGCAAGGTTTAGAGGAGATGTACGAGGCAAGTTTTTTACACAGAGGGTAGTGGGTGCCTGGAACTCGCTGCCGGAGGAGGTGGTGGAAGCAGGGACGATAATGACATTTAAGGGGCATCTTGACAAATACATGAATAGGATGGGAATAGAGGGATACAGACCCCAGAAGTGTAGAAGATTTCAGTTTAGAGGGGCAGCATGGTCGGCACGGGCTTGGAGGGCAGAAGGGCCTGTTCCTGTGCTGTACTTTTCTTTGTTCTTTGTTCACCTACCCTGCACATCTTTGGATTGTGGGGGTGAAACCCACGCAGACATGGGGAAAATGTGCAAACTCCACATGGACAGTGACCCAGGGCAGGGATTCAAACCTGGGTCCTCAGTGCCGTAGTCCCAGTGCTAGCCACTGCGCCACGTGCCGCCCTCTGGCTTGGAGTAAGTTACGGTACAGGTAAAATATTGTGGATGACCAGAAGTTTACAAAGAAATGCAATGAGTTAAGCCTACACAGGTGCTTAACTGGTACTGCCAGTTTTGGCCGAACATTATTGGTCCAAATGACTGTTTCCTTTATACAAGATTGCGGCAAACACATTAATCTTCCATTGTAAACTACATAAAAACGTACATTTATTGCCATGTTAAACCGACACTGGAATATGTAATCACGCTTTAGTAGTGAATTTAATGCTTCCAATTCCATTTCCTTCTTCCTGGTAAATCAGTATAAACTGATTTGAGTGTCTGGCTCTCTGCTCCACAGTGGCGAGCGACAGAACTATGCACAAATCTGACGGATTTGTGTATGTCAGCAAGACTCCCGCCCACTAACTGCTGGAGCTACTGATTAGAGCACAGTTTTGACAATAAAATATTGCATTAGGAGTAATGCATTGCCTCGTCGTCGGTGCTTTCTTCTGTAAAAGTCAATGGCAGTATTCGGTGCAGCAGATAATACAGAAGCAAATGGAATGTTGCCATTTATAGCTAAAGGAATTGAGTATATAGGTAAGGTTGGTGCAATTATACAAGGCATTGGTGAGACCGTACCTGGAGTATTGTGCATAGTTTTGGTCCCCTTATTTGAGGAAAGATGTAGTGACATTGGAGGCAGTTCAGAGGAGGTTCACTGGGTTGATTCCAGAGATGGGGGGTTTGTCGTACCAGGAGAGATTGAACAGTTTCGGCCTATACCCTCTCGAGTTTAGAAGAATGAGGGGAGAACAAATTGAGGTATACAAGATGCTAAAAGGTCTGGATAAAGTAGATGTGGAGCAGATGCTTCCTCTTGAGGGGCAGTCTAGAACGAGAGGTCATAGTCTAAAGATAAGAGGGAGCAAATTTAAAACAGATCTGAGGAAAAACTACTTCTCCCAAAGGGTTGTGAATCTGTGGAATCCGCTACCCAGAGTGCGGTGGATGCTGGGACAGTGAGTAAATTGAAGGAGGAGTGAGTCTGATTTTGAATTGGTAGCGGGTTGAAGGGTTATGGAGAACGGGCAGGACGGTGGAGTTGAGGCCAGGGTGGGATCAGCCATGGTCACATTGAGGGTGTTAGGCTCGGGAGGCTAAATTGCCGACTCCCGCTCCTAGGTCATGAGTTTTAGGGAGGAGATGCTCTGGCTGATTTCGCAATCCAGCTCTTGGTCTGTAACACTGTAGGTAGCAAATGAGGAACATATCAGCCGTGATAGAATGGCGGAGCAGACTTGATGGGCCGAATGGCCTAATTCTGCTCCCGTATCTTATGAACTTATTATAGCCAATTTTGCATTACAATCATAGATTCAGAGAATGGTCACAGCACAAAACTCTGGTGCGGCCGCATTTGGAGTATTGCGTGCAATGCTGGTTGCCGCATTATAGGAAGGATGTGGAAGCATTGGAAAGGGTGCAGAGGAGATTTACCAGGATGTTGCCTGGTATGGAGGGAAGATCTTATGAGGAAAGGCTGAGGGACTTGAGGCTGTTTTCGTTAGAGAGAAGAAGGTTAAGAGGTGACTTAATTGAGGCATACAAGATGATCAGAGGATTGGATCGGGTGGACAGTGAGAGCCTTTTTCCTCGGATGGTGATGTCTAGCACGAGGGGACATAGCTTTAAATTGAAGGGAGATAGATATAAGACAGATGTCAGAGGTAGGTTCTTTACTCAGAGAGTAGTAAGGGCGTGGAATGCCCTGCCTGCAACAGTAGTGGACTCACCAACACTAAGGGCATTCAAATGGTCATTGGATAGACATATGGACAATAAGGGAATAGTGTAGATGGGCTTTAGAGTGGTTTCACAGGTCGGCGCAACATCGAGGGCCGAAGGGCCTGTACTCCGCTGTAATGTTCTATGTTCTAGATGTGTGCCATTCAGCCCATCATTGTCCATTCAGGCTCTTTGTAGGAATGACTCAGTGAGTCCCACATCCCAGCCTTTACCCCGTGCCCCTGCAAATTATTTTCTCGTCATCATTGCGCAATTCTATGAGGTCGGCCATGGAAACCGCTCTGGCCCCCCTTAAAGAGGCATTGGACTGAACGATGAGGAGACTGGAGACCCAGGAAGCAACAGCGCGAAGCCTGGAGGAAGCAGCTACTGACCAGAGCTAGGGGACCACCTCGCTCGAAGCCGCGATGGCAAGGTTGGCAACAACCCAGAGAACGGACATCCGGTGGTGGCCATGAAGGAGTGAGTCGCACATTTGGTGGCTCCCGCTCGGGTCGGACTTTTGGACCTTTTCCCCCGATTTTCTACCGGACTTGAATTGTAAAACTGATGACAGAGGCAATTGTGTACTGAATTCCCGCATCAGTGCATGGAGAGAAGGACTAGAAGTGCTCGTAAAGGCAGAAGCAGAAAGACAGAAAAGGCCTGGGCAGAAGCTGCAGCAGGAGACAGCATGGCGGAGGACCGGACCTTTGGTTTGTCGACCCAGCGGTCAACGGAGCAGCTGATGCAAGTTATTCAGGAAGGCTTTGCTAAGCAGAAACGGGACTGCTTGGACCCGATAAAAGAGTCAATTGAGCGGCTGGAGCTTAGATTGGACACCCAAGATCGGGCGATCCAGAAGGTAGAGAAGGCGCTGGCTGAGCAGGAGGAACATCAAACTGCGGTGGAGTTGGAGGTGGGGATGCTGAGAGACCAGCAGAAAAGGCCCCTGGAGAAGGTGGAGGACCGAGAGAATAGGTCCTGTCGGCAGAACTTGAGAATCGTTGGGCTCCCGGAGGGGTCCGAAGGAGCGGACGCTGGGGCATACATCGCAGATATGTTTGAGAAGCTGCTGGGGGATGGGGCATTCTCCCGACCCTTGGAGGTGGACAGGACACACAGAGCACTCACGAGGAAGCCGCGAATGGGAGACCCCCCGAGGGCAATGGTGGTGCCTTATCCATGTACTTGGATAAGGAGCGCATTCTACAGTGGGCTAAGCAGACACAGAGCTGTAAGTGGGACAACAGTATCCTGCGGGTTGGCCAAGACCTGAGTGTGGAGGTGGCCAGGAGAAGAGCAGGCTTCAACCAGATTAGGTCGATCATTTTTTGAGAAAAGGGTGAAGTTCGGACTGTTGTATCCGGCCCGTCTCTGGGTCACGCACGAGGAACAGCACTTTTATTTCAAGTCGCCTGAGGACGCGTTGGACTTCACGAAAAGGAAAGGACTGGTGGTGGACTGAGAAGCTTTGAACTTTGCTGCAAGTTCATGTTTTGTTTTGTTTTTCTGTTATTTTTTTTAAAGTTTCTCGTTTTTTGTTTTGTGGAAGCTGTTTGCAATGCTTGTGCATTGATTTGGGACCAGCGGCAGAGCTGAGTGAGTTAAGGTTTTCATTTGCACTGTCGGGGGATGGAAGTGTGCTTGATTAAATCTTGGTGTTTTTCTGTCGAGCAATTGTGTGGGGATTGTTTGATGTTGGAGTATGTTTGTATGAGCGGGGGGTGGGGGGGAATAGGTGGGAGACTATCCGGCGCCAGGGATGGGGGCCACCAAGCTAGCTGGGCGGGCTAGCTCACGGAAGCGCAGTGGGGGGGGTGCATATGTTCGGTTTATTAAAGGTGTTGGGTTACAGAGTGTTGTTACTGGGGGGGGGGGGCAGAGGGGGGTAAATGTTCTGCTGATGAGGGAGAGACTTGGGCTGTTAAGTAATGGGTTAAGAGACATTGCAATTAGTTGTCTCATTTATGTTAAGTATCCATTAATTGAGACTGATATGTAAAGGGGCTTCAGGTGGCCTCTGTCAGGTGATGTATAGTGGGAGTTTTGTGCAAAGTCTGTTGGAATGAAATAAATGGGTGTTTGTGAAAAAGGAACAGAACTTTAGACTCTTCATATCACAGCAACTAAAACGTCTAACAAGGGCTAAGGGACAGAGAGGAGGTTGGGGGCGGAGGCTGCCTGGGGGCGGATCGGTGGAGGCGTGGAGCATGGGCTGGAGGCGGGCCCAAAAAAGGGAATGGCTGATCTGCGAAGGGGGGTGGGGGCAATGAGCCCCCCAGCTAGGCTGGTCACCTGGAATGTTCGAGGGTTAAATGGGCCGGTCAAGAGGGCACGTGTGTTCGCGCATCTTAGGGGACTGAAGGCAGACGTGGTAATGTTGCAGGAGACGCACCTGAGAGTAACTGACCAGGTTAGATTGAGGAAAGGCTGGGTCAGTTAGGTCTTTCACTCGGGACTGGATTCAAAGACTAGAGGGGTCGCGATCCTGATCAATTAGCGGGTGGTGTTTGAGGCGGGTGGAATAGTCTCGGATGTGGGAGGTCGGTACATTATGGTCAGTGGCCAGTGGAGGGGGTGCAGGTGGTATTAATAAATGTGTATGCGCCAAATTGGGATGATGTGGAGTTTATAAAGAGGATGCTGGGGAAGATACCGGACCTGGACTCGCACAGGTTGGTCATGGGAGGGGACTTCAACACAGTTATTGACCCTGGCTTGGACCGGTCAAGCTCGGGAACGGGCAGGGTGCCAGCAATGGTAAAGGAACTAAAAAGGTTCATGGAGCAGATGGGGGGTGGGGGGGGATCCATGGAGATTTGAGCAGCCGAGGATGAAGGAGTTCTCTTACTCACACGTGCATAAAGTGTACGCCCGGATTGATTTCTTTATTTTGAGCAGGGCCTTACTGGCAGGGGTGGTGGACACGGGGTACTCGGCGATCACAATCTCAGACCATGCTCCGCACTGGGTTGACCTGCAGGTCAGTAAAGACAGTAACCAGCACCCGCACTGGAGGTTAGATGTGGGACTTTTGGCTGACGAAGGGGTGCACGAGCAGCTGAGGAAATGTATTCAGAACTACCTGCAGGTCAACGGCACGGGGGAAATTTCAGCAGCGGTGGTCTGGGAAGCACTGAAGGCGGTGGTCAGAGGGGAGTTGATCTCAATACGGGCCCACAGGGAGAAGGTGGACGGGGCAGAGGCGGACTGACTGGCAAAGGAGATACTACAGAGCGATAGGAGTTTTGCGGAGACTCCAGAGTTAAAGGGAACGGCGGAGGCTCCAGGCAGAATTCGGCTTGTTGACCACAGGAAGGGTGGTGGAGCAGCCGAGAAAGGTGAGGGGGGCGATCTATGAGTACGGAGAGAAGGCCAGCAGAATGCTTGCACAGCAGCTTAGAAAGAGGGAGGCAGCCTGGGAGATAGGGAAAGTTAAGGATGGAGATGGGAACCTGGTTGGAGATTCAGCAGGGGTGAATAAGGCGTTTAGGGATTTCGACAGTAGGCTGTATAGGTCAGAACCTCCTACGGGCCAGAGGGGATGAGGTACTTCTTGAAGGGACTGAATTTCCCAAAGGTGGACGGGGAGCTGGTAGAAGGGCTGGGGGCCCCGATTGGGTTGGAAGAGATAGTGGAGGGTCTGAAGGTCATGCAGTCGGGTAAAGCCCTGGGGCCGGACGGGTACCCAGTGGAGTTGATGAGAATGTTCAATGAGGCAAGGGAAAGAGGGGTGCTGCTCCCGACGATGTCACAGGACACAATTCCGCTGATCCTGAAGCGGGACAAGAACCCGGAGTTGTGTGGGTCCTGTATCTGGGTCCTGTAACAGGCCGATATCCCTGTTGAATGTGGATGCCCAATTGCTGGCCAAAATTTTGTCCTCCAGAATTGAGGATTGTGTTCCAGACGTTATTGGGGAGGACCAGACGGGGTTTGTTAAGGGTAGGCAGTTGGTGGCCAATGTAAGAAGGTTGTTAAACATGATCATGGTGCCCCCAGAAGGTAGGCAGGTGGAGGTAGTGATCGCAATGGATGCAGAAAAGGCTTTTGATCGGGTAGAATGGGATTATCTGTGGGAGGTGCTGGGACGGTTCGGATTTGCGCGGGGCTTTATTGACTGGGTCAGGTTGCTGTATCAGGCTCCTGTGGCGAGCGTACGGACGAATAGGACAACATCGGACTATTTTAGACTGCACCAGGGGACGAGACAGGGATGCCCCCTCTCCCCACTGTTGTTCGCGCTAGCTATCGAGCCGCTGGCAATTGCTCTCAGAGCCCCAAGGGGCTGGAAGGGGCTGGTCGGGGGGGGAGCACAGAGTCTCGCTCTATGCAGACGACCTGCTTCTGTATGTATCGGCCCGATAGAGGTGATGGAAGAAATCATGAGGATTCCAGGAGAATTGGCCGGTTTTCGGGGTATTAGCTAAATATGGGGAAAAGTGAGATGTTTGTGGTCCAGGCGAGGGGACAGGAGAGGCAATTGGGGGAGCTGCCGTTTAGATTAGTAGGGGGAAGCTTTAGGTACCTAGGCATTCAAGTGGCGCGGGAATGGGACCGGCTGCATAAATTAAATCTGGCCCGACTAGTGGACCAAACAAAGGACGATTTGCGGAGATGGGACGCGCTCCCGTTGTCATTAGCTGAGAGGGTGCAGACGGTGAAGATGACGGTCCTCCCAAGATTCCTGTTTGTATTTCATGTCTCCCCATCTTTATTCCGCGGTCCTTTTTTAAGCGGGTCAACAAAGTGATCACTGGCTTTGTTTGGGCGGGCAAGACCCCGCGGGTAAGGAAGGTAATGCTTGAGCGGAGTCGGGGAGAGGGCGGGCTGGCGCTGCCAAATTTTAGTAACTATTACTGGGCGGCGAATATAGCCATGATCAGGAAGTGGGTGGTGGGGGGGGTTGGCATGGGAGCGTATGGAAGCGGCTTCATGCAAGGGCACCAGTCGGGGGACATTGGTAACTGCGCCTCTGCCACTCCCGCCGGCGCGGTACTCCACCAGCCCCGTGTTGGTGGCGGCTCTGAGAGTCTGGGGGCAATGGAGGAGACATGTGGGAGCAGAGGGAGCATCGGTCTGGTCCCCAATCTGTAATAATCACCGGTTTGCCCCGGGAAGTATGGACGGGGGGTTCTGGATATGGCGAAGAGCAGGGATTGAGAGGATGGGGGATATGTTTATAGAGGGGAGCTTTCCGAGTATGAGGCCGCTGGAGGAGAAGTTTGGGTTGGCGAGGGGAAACAAATTCAGGTACCTGCAGGTGCGGGACTTCCTACGTAAACAGGTCTCAACCTACCCGCTCCTACCGCTAAGGGGGATTCAGGACAGGGTATTTTCCAGAGGGTGGGTAGGAGAAGGGAGCGTCTCGGACATTTACAAGGAACTTATGGGGTCAGAGGAGACGCAGACCGAGGAGCTGAAGCGCAAGGAGGAAGAGGAGCTGGGAGGAGAGATAGAGGATGGTCTCTGGGCAGACTCGTTGAGTAAAGTCAACGCGTCCGCAACATGTGCCAGGCTCAGCCTGATACAATTCAAGGTCGTTCATCGGGCTCACATGACAGTGGCCCGGATGAGCAGATTCTTTGGGGTGGAAGACAGGTGTGCAAGATGTGCGGGAGGACCAGCGAACCATGTCCACATGTTCTGGGCCTGTCCGAAGCTTAGGGGATTTTGGCAGCGGTTTGCAGATGTCATGTCCACGGTGTTAAAAACAAGGGTGGCCCCGAGTCCAGAGGTGCCGATTTTCGGGGTGTCGGAAGATCCGGGAATCCAGGAGGAGAAAGAGGCAGACGTTCTGGCCTTTGCTTCCCTGGTAGTCCGGAGACGGATACTATTAGCTTGGAGGGACTCAAAGCCCCCGAAGTCGGAGGCCTGGCTATCGGACATGGCTAGCTTTCTCTGTTTGGAGAAAATCAAGTTCGCCTTGAGAGGTTCACTGTTAGGGTTCACCCGGAGGTGGCAACCGTTCGTCAACTTCTTCGCGGAAAATTAATCCACTAAGTTAGTTTAGCTTAGAGTAGGGGGTTAATAAAGGTGGGACCTGTAAGGGAGGGAGACGGCTTTTGCACTATGTTTATAGCTTCAAGTACATTGTCTATTTTGTTGTTGTTACAATACCAAAAATACCTCAATAAAACTTTTATTAAATAAAACAACCCGGAGATTGCTCAAAGGGAGAAGGTGGATGATCAGGAGAACAGGTCCCATCGCCAGAACCTGAGGATTGTCGGGCTGCCTGAGGGCACAGGGGGCAGAAACCCGACAGAGTATGTCGCGAGGATACTCGGGAGGCTGGTCAGAGGGGACGGCTTCACCAAAACCCCAGAGGTGGACCGGGCCACAGATTGCTCTGGCAAAGGCCCAAATCAGTAGAACCACCGTGGGTGATAATAGCCAAACTACATAGGTTTCAGGACAAAGAGCGGGTGCTGAACTGGATGAGGAGCACGTGCTCGTGTAGATGGGAGGGATTTACAATCCGCATCTAGCAGGACATTTGAGCCGATCTGGCCAAGCACCCATAAGACATAGGAGCAGAAAAGGATGAAGCGGTTTTTGGAGGAACTGGAGTCTTTGAGGGTGGAAGAAGAGCTGGTGGAGGGCCTAGGAGTGCCGATTGGGCTGTTCAAAGTGGTGGAGGGGCTGGAAGCTATGCAGTCAGGCAAGGCCCCGGGGCCGGACATGTACCCGGTGGAGTTTTATAAGAAGTTTTCAGGAGTGCTGGGGCCCTTGCTGGTAAGGGCGTTTCATGAGGCTTGGGAGAGAGGAGTACTCCCCCCAACAATGTCACAGGGCTCAATCTCTCGTATCCTGAAGGATAAGGATTCGGAACAATGCGGGTCATACTGGCCAATCTCCCGACTAAATGTTGACGCCAAGCTGCGGGCCAAGATCTTGTCCTCGAGAATAGAGGATTGTGTGCCAGGGGTGATAGGGGAGGACCAGATGGGGTTTGTGAAAGGGAGGCAGCTAACAGCCAACATCAGAAGGCTGCTAAACGTGATTATGATGCCCTCCGAGGGAAGGGGGTGGAGGTGATGGTCGACATGGATGCGGAGAAGGCCTTTGATCAGATGGAGTGGGAGTACCTGTGGGAGGTCCTGGGGTGGTTTGGGTTTGGGTCGGGTTTTGTGGACTGGGTCCGGTTGCTGTACGAGGCACCGGTGGCGAGCGTGTGGACGAACCGAGTGAGCTCGGATTATTTTAGGCTGCACCGGGGGACGAGGCAGGGATGTCTAATCTCCCCACCATTGTTTGCTGGGCTGCTGCTTCCACTGGGCTGGATGTGTATTTTGTTGGGGGAGATGGGAGTGCTGCCATGGCGAGGACCCGGGAGGGGGCAGGAGGCCTCCTCCATCCACACCCATTCCGAGTTGGCCTCGTGTACCCACCACTCTCTCCGTCGTTGCTGCCCAGTGGTAGTATTGCAGGTTTGGTAATGCCAGGCCTCCCTCAATTTTCCTCATTTGCAGTATTGGTGTGGTGAACGGTTACTGCCTTGTCATCATGTAAGGTGATGTCCCCTTTAAGACCGGGCTTGGAACCCTGGGGACTCCGCCTCTGGCTCCGCCCATCTGTGAGCCATATATAAGGGGCTTCCTTGTGGGCTGTGCAGCAGTCAGCACATGTCTCAGCTCTAGCATAGTTCTTAGTCTAATAAAGCCTTCTTTACCGTTTACACTCTAAGCGTCGTTATTGAGGGTACCTCAATTGGTTTGGGAACTCTCGGATTCTTACCCCCCCCCCCCCAAATACTCACAAACACCAGGATTAAGCTGTCTCCATTTTGGAAGAAGGCCATTGGGGATGAAGATCGGGATGGACTTAAACAGGAAGAGGAACCTCGGCAGCACGTTCATTTTGATTGTTTGCACTCTCCCCGCCAGGGGAGGGTGGGAGTGCATCCAACCTTTTTAAGTCCTTTTTGACTTCCTCCAACAGGCAGGTCAGGTTCCATTTGTGGATCTGTGTCCAGGCTCTGGCTATTTGGATCCCCAGGTAGCAAAATCTCTTCTGGGCCGTTTTGAATGGGAGCCCCTCCAGCTCCGTCCCTCCCCCACTTGGGTGCACCGGGAATGCCTCGCTCTTGCCCAGGTTGGGTTTGCAACCCGAGAAGGTTCCGAACTCTTTCAGGATTCACATGATTGCCTTCAGTCCCTCCTGTGGATTCGAGATGTATCAAAGCAGGTCTTCTGCATGGAGTGAGACTCTGTGCTCTCTGTCTCCTCTCCAGATTCCCTTCCAGCTTTCCACGGCCCATAAAGCGATCGCCAGGAGTTCGATTGCTAGGGTGAACAGAAGCGGGGACAGTGGGCACCCTTGCCTTGTGTCTCTATGCAGCTGGAAGTATTCAGAGCTGGTGGTGTTGGTTCGAACGCTCGTCTTGGGAACGGTGCACAGGAGTTTCATCCAGGCGGTGAATCCCGCTCCTAGCCCAAACCATCCCAGTACCTCGAGGAGGTACTTCCACTCGACTCGGTCAAAGGCCTTTTCTGCATCCAGGGTGACGATCACCTCTGGTGTTCTCTTCAGTGGGGTCATTATTACATTCAGCAGCCCCCTGATGTTCACAGTGAGTTGCCTACCCTTGACAAATTCCGTCTGGTCCTCTGTGACCACCTCTGGTATGCAGTTCTCCAGCCTGTTGGCCAGGACCTTTGCGAGTATCTTCGCGTCCACATTTTGTAACAAAATGATCCACATTCCGTCGGGTCTTTGTCTTTTTTTGGGTATCAACGAGATTGTGCCTGTGCTAGTGTAGGAGGCAGAGTGCCCCTTGCTAATGAGTCTGCGAACATGTCCCTTAGATGTGGGGCCAGGGTCGGCGCAAATCTTTTATAGAAGTCCGCCGGGAATCCGCCTACATGGAGCTGATGCTTTCCATGATTTCTCCCAGATCTATTGGTGCTTCCAGTTCTTCCCCTACAACTGGCATGTCCAGTCCATCGAGGAACTGTTTCGTCCCCGTTGGGGGGCTCGGAGGTGTATAGTCCCCGGAAGAAGGCCTCAAATGCCTGATTGATCTCTTTCGGTTCTGTTACTAATCTGCCTCTGCTATTCTTTGCCTGGGGCTATTTCCCTCGTGGTTGGCTGCTTTCTCAGCTGGTGAGTCAGGAGGCTGCCAGCCTTTCCTCCGTGTTTGTAGAAGGCCCCCCGTGTCTGACGGAGTTGGTGCACTGCTTTCCCAGTGGATAACAGGTTAAAGTCCATTTGCAGCTTTTTCCTCTCCGCCAGCCGCTCTACGATCGGGGCCTCGAAGTACTTTCTGTCGACCTCCAGGATGGAATCAATCAGCTGTTACCTGGCCGCCCTCTCTTCCCTGCCTCTGCTTGCCTTGTAGGCTAAAATTTCCCCGGGAACCCAATGTTAATGTACCTCGTATCTGTACTCATGCCTTTTTGTTTTGTTTTCCCTTTATTCCTTGCAATGGTGTTCCAAATAAATGCAAAAACCAATAAAAAAGTATATTTTTAAAACAATTCCCTCTATGTGTGGCAAAAGGGAGATGGGACTTTGCACTGTAGCCTTAACAACATGGTTGTTGTTGCAAACCTTCCTTGCAAATCACTGAGAGTACGCAGATGCAGAAACATGGATACAGATTGACTGCTACACGAACGAGGATAGGAAACTGTGGCATCCGCTGGACCACTCAAGCCAGCTGACCCACCTCCTTTGATTAGATTTGATTTATTGTCACAATTACCGAAGTACAGTGGAGAGTATTTTTCTGCGGCCGAGGAACGTACACAGCACGTACAGAGTAGACACAAGAATAATCAACAGAGAACATTAACAAATGGTACATCGACAAACAGTGATTGGTTACTGTGCGGAACAAGGGGCCAAACAAAGCAAATACATGAGCAAGAGCAGCCTAGGGCGTCGTGAATAGTGTTCTTACAGGGAACAGACCAGTCCGAGGGGGAGTCGTTGAGGAGTCTTGTAGCTGTGGGGAAGAAGTTTTTCCTATGTCTGGATGTGCGAGTCTTCAGACTTCTGTACCTTCTGCCTGATGGAAGGGTCTGGAAGAAGGCAATGCCTGGTGGGAGGGGTCTCTGATCATGCTGTCTGCCTTCATCAGGCAGCGAGAGATGTATACAGAATCAATGTGGGGGTGGCAAGCTTGTGTGATGCGTTGGGCTGAGTTCACCGCACTCTGCAGTTTCTTGTGATCTTGGACCAAGCAGTTGCCATACCAAGCTGTGATGCAGCCGGGTAGGATGCTCTCTATCGTGCATCTGTAGAAGTTTGTGAAAGTCGGTGCAGACATGCCGAATTTCTTTAGCTTCCGTAGGAAGTAGAGACGTTGTTGGGCTTTCTTGACTGTTGCATCAACGTGAATGGACCAGGACAGACTGTTGGTGATGGTGACCCCCAGGAACTGAAAGCTATCGACCATCTCCACTTCGGAGCCATTGATGCAGACGGGAGTGTGTGTCGTGCTACGCTTCCTGAAGTCGATGATCAGTTCCTTGGTCTTTCCAACATTTAGAGAGAGGTTGTTTTCGGTACACCATGCAACCAAGTGATTTATCTCCCTCCTGTAGTCTGATTCGTCGTTGTAACTCTCCACCTTTCCCATCCAGCACAATTCCTGTTGCAAAGCCTCAGGCAATCTAGTTAAGTGAATAAAAGGCATGACCAAATGAGGAGACCACATCAGACATTGCACTGTCTTCAATTCATAACCAGTGCTGAGAGATGAGGTCAGTGATAGTAGTTATGAGTTATAGAGTTGGACCATTAATGGGGTGCCTGCAATGTTCATCCTTGTTTTATAATGATGGCTAACTCGGCAGAGAGAGCTACCTTCGTGAAGAATACTTGACTTTGCAGGACTACAGGGAAAGAGCAGGTTCTTGATTAAGAATAATAATAATCTTTATAACGGGCAGCACGGTGGCGCAGTGGTTAGTGCTGCTGCCTCACGGCGCCGAGGTACCAGGTTCGATCCCGGCTCTGGGTCACTGTCTTTGGATTGGATTGGATTGGATTTGTTTATTGTCACGTGTACCGAGGTACAGGGAAAAGTATTTTTCTGCGAGCAGCTCAACAGATCATTAAGTGCATGAGAAGAGAAGGGAATAAAAGAAAATACATAATAGGGCAACACAACATATACCATGTAACTACAAAAGCACTGCCATCGTGTCCGTGTGGAGTTTGCACATTCTCCCCGTGCTTGCATGGGTTTCGCCCTCACAACCCAAAGATGTGCTGGCTAGGTGGATTGGCCACGCTAAATCGCCCCTTAATTGAAAAAAAAATGAATTGGGCGTTCTAAATTTATTTTTAAAAATAATAATCCTTAGTGTCACAAGTCGGCTTACATTAACACCGCAATGAAGTTACTGTGAAAAGCCCCCAGTCGCCACATTCCGCCGCCTGTTCGGGTACACGGAGGGAGAATTCAGAATGTCTAATTCACCTACCAAGCACGTCTTTCGTGACTTGTGGGAGGAAACCAGAGCTCCCGGAGGAAACCCACGCAGACACGGGGAGAACGTGCAGACTCCGCACAGACAGTGACCCAAACCGGGAATCAAACCTGGGACCCTGATGCTGTGAAACCACAGTGCTACCCGCTGTGCTACCGTACTTCCCTTTTAATAAGGGCATCAGGGGTTAAAGCAGGAGAATGGGGATGAGAAACGTAACAGCCATGATCAAATGGCTCGATGGGCCGAATGGCCTAATTATGCTCCTTTATCTTATGGAGCATGTGGGATCGAAGACCTAGCCCCAGGCAAGGTGGGTTCAATGATCTCATTCCGTGCTGTGTTGTTCTGTTTCTCTGTCAGGATTGGCAGTTCGAGACACATTCTGTGCATCAGTACACTATCATTTTTTGTTTGACTTTCTCTCTTCCACACTTCTTGTGAAGTGGTTGAATCCTCATTGGAATGTGAATTACAGAAGGACGATATTATGATTCACCCATTCTCTGATGTATATACGGTGCTCGGGCAGCACGGTGGCACAGGGGTTAGCACTGCTGCCTCACGGCGCCGAGGTCCCAGGTTCGGTCCCGGCTCTGGGTCACTGTCCGTGTGGAGTTTGCACATTCTCCCCGTGTCTGCGTGGATTTCGCCCCCACAACCCAAAGATGTGCAAGGTAGGTGGATTAGATTTCCCTGACTGAACAGCACTGACCGGCTGTGCTTTCCTCATTGAGACCTCTCTTTCACTCCCGTCCGGACTATCTGAAAAGAAATTCCCAGAAACTGCTGAAGAACACGATGGGAAACAATAGCACTGGGCTAAATCGCTGGCTTTGAAAGCAGACCAGCAGCAGAGTTCAATTCCCGTACCAGCCTCCCCGAACAGGCGCCGGAATGTGGCGACTAGGGGCTTTTCACAGTAACTTCATTGAAGCCTACTTGTGACAATAAACGATTTTCATTTCATTTTCATTTTCAAATTGCCCCTTAATTGGAAAAAATGAATTGGGTACTCTTGAAAAAAAAATTTTTTTTTAATGTATATACGGTGCTGGGTCAATGATTGGCCACATTACAGCCTATCATGGCTTTTGGAACTCAGGCTATCGACCTCATTGGATGAAAAGCCACGACAACACCTTGTTTTTGCATCGTGCTTCAAACGCGATAAAATGCTTCACTGGAGCAGAATAACACAAAATGTGACGCTGAGCCTCATCAGAAGATTTTAAGGGCGTTGACCAAGGGAGTGGTCAGAGGCGGAGGTTTTAAGGAAGCTGAGAGGTTTAGGGAAGGAATTCCAGAACTCGGAAGACACGGCCAATGATGGAGCGATTAAAATCAGGCCTGCTCCATCTGCCTGAATTAGAGGACCGCCCAGGTCTCAGAGGGTTGTGAGGCTGAAAGAGATGACAGAGATAGGGAGGAGGCGAGGGATTTGAAAACTAGGCTGAGAATTTTTTAATCCAGGCATTACGTAATTGGATTACTAGCGTGCGTCAGCGAGCGCAAGGTGTTAAGAAATGGGATATGGTGCATGCTTTTTCAACCCCATCCTGTAATACGCAGAGCAATGGCGATAAGTTCAGCTCATGGGTTTCTGACATCCCCTTCGGAGAATTGCAGTGTTCTGTGGCACCCAATTGACACTGCCTTGTCATCATTATATATATGTTTTCAGGTACTGCATGGTTTGTAGATTGGGTTCAAGCTCATGGCTTGCCTTTAGTTTGGCCAATCTTCCTTCCTTGATTACATATGAATTAGGAGCAGGGGTAGGCTGTTCAGCCCCTCGAGCCTGCTCAACCATTCAATAAGATCAACTGATCTGATTGGAACCTCAACCCCACATTCCTGCCTATCGCCGCTATCCTTTCGCCCCCTTGTTAATTAAGAATCTCTCCAGCTCTGCCTTAAAAATATTTAATGTTTGTCACTTGAGGAATCATCAATTCTGGATCAGACCTAACCAGACAGTGGAACAGGTTGCGGGGGTTGAATGACCTCCACTGCAGGTTAGGTGGGGGTTATGGGGATAGGGTGGGGGAGTGGGCCTAGTTAGGATGCTTTTTCAGATGGTCAGTGCAAATTGGATGGGCCTAATGGTCTCCTTCCACACAGTCGGGACTCTATGACATGACAGTTCTATGACAGCGCTATGATATGACAATTCTATGACAGTAAGCAGAGTGAGATTTTTCATAACTTTTCATTACTCTCATTCCTTCTCTACCTAAACTCCTTAGAAATCTGCAACAATGGGTTATTTTTTTTGCTTCTTCATTCTTTCATGCATTCTGCGTGTTGCTGGCTGTCCCAGAATTTGTTGCCCATCACTAACTGCCCTTGAGCTGAATGGTATGACCGGCCATTTCAGAGGGGCATTTAAGAATCAACCACATAGTTGTGGGTCTGTAATCACGTGTAGGACAGACCGGGTAAGGACGGCAGATTTCCTTCCTTCAAGGGCATTAGTGAACCAGATGGTTTTTTACAATAACCGGTGATGTCTTGACAAAGTGGGCAGCAGAATCAAAGACCCCCTCCCACCCGAGTTATTCTCTCTTCCAACCTCTTCCATCGGGCAGGAGGTACAAAACTCTGACAACACGCACTGACAGATTCAAAAACAGTTTCTTCCCCGCTGTTACCAGACTCCTGAATGAACCTCTAATCTTCACATATCTTCTCTACTGAGTAGTACTACATGCTGTATGCTTCATCCGATGCCTATGTATTTACATTGTGTATTTATGTATGCTCTATGTCTTTTTTCAAGTATGGAATGATCTGTCTGGACTGTACGCAGGCTGTACCTTTCGCTGTACCTTGGTAATCGTGACAATAAATCGAATCCAAACCCAGATAGATATGATGGTCCCCCCTGTATCGTTTCTATGTAAAGTGTGGGGAAATAGCACAAGCCACATTAAGGCACTCACCGTTGACACCGTTCCTGCCTAATTACTCTACTTGTGCCAAATTTCATTGCAGCATGGAGTGTCACTGAGGCCGACTGGGTGATATTAATAGCAATTCGTATAAAATACTTAATTCCATGATACACTTCACATCTTCCAGCACATTTGCTCTTGCTGGTTGATGATGTGCTCAGTAAGGCTTCATTGTTAAACAATTACCAGAGAAGATTCTGTTTTGATAGGAAGCGGTGAACCTTTCTCTGGTCCAGCTTCAATAAATTCAGGTTCCAATAAATTGCTTGCAGTAGGATATTTTGTTTAGCAATCTTGCGCTCGCTAATTGCGCATCTCATCTTTTTGTTGTTAAATTACTCATGCATTTTCCTACGTGGCTGCCTCCAAGTATGACTCGTGATATTTTCCTAATTTACCTCAGGGTCGTTTATTTCTTGGGATGTGGGTGTCGCCGGCTGGGCCAGGACTTGTTACCCATCCCTAATTGCCCTTGAACTGCGTGGCTTGCACAGCCCATGTTTGGGGGCAATTAACAGTCAACCACATTGCTGTGGGTCTGGAGTCACATGTAGGCCAGACCAGGTAAGGACGGCAGATTTCCTTCCCTAAAGGGCATTAGAGAATTGAAGGGTCGCAGCTGTTCCCATGATTTATTTTATTATATTGAGGGCAGCACGGTGGCGCAGTGGTTAGCACTGCAGCCTCACGGTGCCGAGGTCCCAGGTTCGATCCCGGCTCTGGGTCACTGTCCGTGTGGAGTTTGCACATTCTCCCCGTGGGTTTCACCCCCACAAACCAAAGATGTGCAGGCTCGGTGGATTGGCCACGCAGGGCAGCACGGTAGCCTTGTGGATAGCACAATTGCTTCACAGCTCCAGGGTCCCAGGTTCGATTCCGGCTTGGGTCACTGTCTGTGCGGAGTCTGCACGCTCTCCCCGTGTCTGAGTGGGTTTCCTCCGGGTGCTCCGGTTTCCTCCCACAGTCCAAAGATGTGCAGGTTAGGTGGATTGGCCATGATAAATTGCCCTTAGTGTCCAAAATTGCCCTTAGTGTTGGGTGGGGTTACTGGGTTATGGGGATAGGGTGGAGGTGTTGACCTTGGGTAGGGTGCTCTTTCCAAGAGCCGGTGCAGACTCGATGGGCCGAATGGCCTCCTTCTGCACTGTAAATTCTATGAAATTCTATGAAAATTACCTCTCAATTGGAAAAAATGAGTACTCATTGGTACTCTAAATTTATTAAAAAAGAAATGTTATTATGCTGCAAGAACAGCTGTGAGCCTGCAAGCCCTTCTCACAGTTAGTCTTTTCCCAACAGTTAGATCTTCCCTGCCCTGAAGCAGATGTAGGCCGGAATTTTCCAGCCGTTGGGATTCTCAGTTGCCGCCGGCAGCGCACCCACGCCCGCGAGTTTCCCGGCGGGGTAGGGAGGCTTCAAAGTTAAATCCCATTGACAGGCAGCGAGAGTGCAGAATCCCGCTGCCAGGGAACGGCATGCTCGGGAGAAACACACGGCTGGGAGACCGGGGAATCCTGCCCACACAGTGTGTGAGGTACCCTCAATAACGACGCTTAGAGTGTAAACAGTAAAGAAGGCTTTATTAGACTAAGAACTAGGCTAGAGCTGAGACATGTGCTAACTGCTGCACAGCCCATGAGGCAGCCCCTTATATATGGCTCACAGGTGGGCGGAGCCAGAGGCGGAGTCCCCAGGGTTCCAAGCCCGGTCTTAAAGGGGACATCACCTTACATGGTGATAAGGCAGTAACAGTTCATCACAGTGTGCAACAGAGACACCTTATATTTGTCAAAAATGCTGGAAAGCCCAAGCATTCCGGCAGCATCTGGAGAGAGAAACTGAGCTTTTAAAAAATAAATTTGGAGTACCCAATTCAGGTTTTCCAATGAAGGGGCAATTTAGCGTGGCCAATCCACCTACCCTGCACATCTTTGGGTTGTGGGGGCAAAACCCACGCAAACACGGGGAGAATGTGCAAACTCCACACAGACAGTGACCCAGAGCTCGGATCGAACCCGGGACCTCGGCGCCGTGAGGCTGCAGTGCTAACCCATTGTGCCACCATGCTGTCCTGGTTTCTCTCATTTCTGAAGTACCGTTCTTTTCCGTGCCAACCAAGAGAGAAACCGTGTTAATGTTTCTAGTCCAATATGACTCTTCTTTGCGGTTTTTGAGAATTTTAGTTTAGCACACTGGGCTAAATCGCTGGCTTTGAAAGCAGAACAAGGCAGGCCAGCAGCACGGTTCAATTCCCGTACCAGCCTCCCCGAACAGGCGCCGGAATGTGGCAACTGGAGGCTTCTCACAGTAACTTCATTTGAAGCCTACTTGTGACAAAGAACAAAAGAACAAAGAAAAGTACAGCACAGGAACAGGCCCTTCGGCCCTCCAATCCTGTGCCGACCATGCTGCCCGTCTAAACTAAAATCTTCTACACTTCCTGGGTCCGTATCACTCTATTCCCATCCTATTCATGTATTTGTCAAGATGCCCCTTAAACGTCACTATCGTCCCTGCTTCCACCACCTCCTCCGGCAGCGAGTTCCAGGCACCCACTACCCTCAGTGTAAAAAACTCACCTCGTACATCTCCACTAAACCTTGCCCCTCGCACCTTAAACCTATGCCCCCTAGTAATTGACCCCTCTACCCTGGGGAAAAGCCTCTGACTATCCACTCTGTCTATGCCCCTCATAATTTTGTAGACCTCTATCAGTTCACCCCTCAACCTCCGTCATTCCAGTGAGAACAAACCGAGTTTATTCAACCGCTCCTCATAGCTAATGCCCTCCATACCAGGCAACATCCTGGTAAATCTCTTCTGCACCCTCTCTAAAGCCTCCACATCCTTCTGGTAGTGTGGCGACCAGAATTGAACACTATACTCCAAGTGTGGCCGATCAAAGGTTCTATACAGCTGCAACATGACTTGCCAATTCTTATACTCAAAATAAACAATTTTCATTTCATATCAAGGGGTCACTTACCTGGGAATCAATGTAGGTCAGCAAGCACATGATGGGTGAATGGGACTTGGGGCGAGGAAAGACATGGGCAGCTTTGGGTGATGCCAAGTTTACAGATAGCAGAATGTGGGAGGCCATCCAGGAGTACGTTGGAATAGTCAGGACCCCTGTGTGGACCCATAACTTTACCAAAAGAAAGGAACCCCCATGGCGTCGACGGAAAGAAAGCCACAGGGCAAAGGTTTCACTTTTAAAAGATTTTACTGCAACAAACAAACTCAAACCAACACTAGCACTGCTGCCTCACGGCGTCGAGGGCCCGGGTTTGATCCCGGATCACTGTCCGTGTGGAGTTTGCACATTCTCCCCGTATCTGCGTGGGTTTCACCCCACACAACTCAAAGATGTGCAGAGTGAGTGGATTGGCTAAATTGCCCCTTGGTTGGAAAAAAAAGAATTGGGCACTCTAACTTTATTTTTTTTGAAAAGGAATAGTCAAGACATGAGGGAATGTTCTTATGTTCTCTCCTTTGCTTTCATTTCATCTGAATATACAACTGCTCCTTTTGTTAACAAACCCCTTCTCTGAAGACGTGTATGAACAGATACTTCATGCCCTCTCGCTTCCTTTCGCCACCATCAGAACTTTTTGCCATTGTTATTTCTTCTTTTTAAGTTCTCTGCCCGAAGGCTGGTCCGACCCACAGTGCCACGGCCTCCACCCCGGGTGCAGCAAGTAGGCAGGTCCAGTCTCCCAGGGCACACCGGCCGCCCAGCCAACCAACCCCAGCAAAGACCCCGCTGATACCTGCATGTTGTTGTCTGGAGCTGTTGACAGTGATGGTCGAGGCTCCCACTTTCTTTCCATCACGTGGCTGACATGGAGTCTCTCCCACTCTTACCGCCGGCCATTGGTGCGTGTCGGAAGGATTTGCAAGTTGATACTCGCCCTGTTTAGCGGTGTGATGGACACGCCTCCCTTGATCATCAGGTCCTGGGGTGGGATTCGAACCCAGAGCTTGTGGCTCAGAGGCAGGGACGTTACCCACTGTGCCACAAGACTTCACAACAGTGTAGAAGAGGCCATTCGGCCCATTGACCCCTGAAAAACTCCTGACCTGTCCATCTCATCCCATTTGCCAGCACTTGGTCCAGAGCCTCGAGCGTTATGATGTACCAAGCGCTCATCCAGGTACATTTTAAAGGGTGTGAGGCAACCCGCCCCTCCCACCCTCCCAGGCCGTGTGTTCCAGACCCGCCTCTCCCACCCTCCCAGGCCGTGTGTTCCAGACCCGCCTCTACCACCCTCCCAGGCAGTGTGTTCCAGACCCACCTCTCCCACCCTCCCAGGCAGTGTGTTCCAGACCCGCCTCTACCACCCTCCCAGGCAGTGTGTTCCAGACCCGCCTCTACCACCCTCCCAGGCAGTGTGTTCCAGACCCGCCTCTACCACCCTCCCAGACAGTGTGTTCCAGACCCGCCTCTCCCACCCTCCCAGGCCGTGCGTTCCAGACCGTCAGGGGCTCGTTTCGCAGAGGGCTAAATAGCTGGCTTTTAAAGCAGGCCAGCAGCGCGGGTTCAATTCCCGTACCAGCCTCCCCGAACAGGCGCCGGAATGTGGCGACTAGGGGCTTTTCGTAGTAACGTCATTTGAAGCCCACTTGTGACAACAAGCAATTTTCATTTCATTTTTCATTTCACCTTCTGGGTAAAAATATTTTTCCTCACATCCCCCCTAAACCTCCTGTCCCTCACCTTGAACTTGTGTCCCCCTCGTAACTGACCCTTAACTAAGGGGAACAGCTGCTCCCTATCCACCCTGTCCATGCCCCTCATAATCTTGTCCACCTCGATCAGGTCGCCCCTCAGACTTCTCTGCTCCAGAGAAAACAATCCAAGCCTACCCAACCTCTCTCCATAACTTCAATGTTCCATCCCAGGCAACACTCTGGTGAATTTCCTCTGCACCCCCTCCAATGCCTTCCATTATTACTTATCGTTCAAATTTTAGTAACATTATCTTTACATTGATTGTTTGGATCTATAGTGGTTAACTGCAACATGGTAATCCATCCTGAACAATGAAACTAGAGATAGTGCAAGATAGGATAGCTGATTTCAGGGTTCAGGTATGATCTTACGACCTCCTAAAGCGCTTCTCAACCAATGAAGTGTGACACACCTTGAAGTATGATAGACATCAATTCAGACGAGACGCTGAGAAGCAGTGAACCAATGCTTTAATAAGCTAAATATGTGCTGACCTGTAGCTCCTCTCGCACTGCAGGGCTGACCCAGGTCAACATGCTATATACCTCCACAGGTGGGCGGAGCCACAGGCGGAGCCAACAGCAGCACCAATAATAACATTCCAACAGTACAACTGCAACAACCAATAACAGAACAGCAATAACAATAAGTATATACAACAGTGGAGATAACAATACTAATAGAACAGTAGAACAATAGTGAACATATATACAACAGCCTTACGTAGCCATACGTGGCTCACCACAAAGTGTCAGTCGCTGTTGCAGTGTAGGAAACGCAACAGCCAATTTGTGCGCACAGAAAGCTCCCACAGACAGCAATGTGGTAATGACCAGATTGTCTGCTTTTTTTTTAGTAATGCTGATTGAGGGATAAATAATTTTGATTAGGACATGGGGAATAAACACCCTGCTCTTCCTTGAATAAGTGCCACGTGATCTTCTGCAACCCCCTTAGATGATAGAGATGGCCTCATATCTAAGGAAGGATGTGCTGGCCTTGGAAAGGGTCCAGAGGAGGTTCACAAGAATGATTCCCTGGAATGAAGAGCTTGTTGTATGAGGAACGGTTGAGAATACTGGGTCTGTACTCGTTGGAGTTTAGAAGGATCAGGGGGGATCTTACTGAAACTTACAGGATGCTGCGTGGCCTGGATAGAGTGGACGTGGAGAGAGTGTTTCCACTTGTAGGAAAAACTAGAACCAGAGGACACAATCTCAGACTAAAGGGACGATCCTTTAAAACAGAGATGAGGAGGAATTTCTTCAGCCAGAGGGTGGTGAATCTGTGGAACTCTTTGCCACCATCCGAGAGACAGGGCCTCCGACATTGCAGCGTTCCCTCAAAACTGCGCCAGAGAGTCAGCATTAGATTTTTGTCCTGAGATTTGTGTAGGATTTGAACCCACGGTCTCAGAGGGGATGAAATGAAATGAAAAAATGAAATGAAAATCGCTTATTGTCACAAGTAGGCTTCAAATGAAGTTACTGTGAAAAGCCCCTAGTCGCCACATTCCGGCGCCTGCTCGGGGAGGCTGGTACGGGAATTGAACCGTGCTGCTGGCCTGCCTGGGTCTGCTTTCAAAGCCAGCGATTTAGCTCACTAAGAAAACGAGAGAGAGAGAGGGAGAGTGTGGAGAGAGAGAGGGAGAGTGGAGAGAAAAATAAGAAAAAGGGTCAAATGTTCAAACTTCTGTCATGACATTTACAGGATATGTAATGAAGGCCAGTAGAAAGGATTTGAGTTCCCCGAGTGGGCTAATCTGATTAGGAAGAGATTAAGTCAATGGTCATTACTCATTTCTGGTGACCTTGTTATTCATGAGTAATCTAGGCAAACCTTCTCAGGTTTAGCTCCCCCAATAATTTTTGTTTATGCCATATGTTAAAATCAATCTGGTGAAGAATTAGGCAAAGAGCTACTGAAAATGAGTGTGTGGCAGGCTAACGCTGATCTTGAAATAAAAATCGCTTATTGTCACAAGTAGGCTTCAAACGAAGTTACTGTGAAAAGCCCCTAGTCGCCACATTCCGGCACCTGTTCGGGGAGGCTGTTACGGGAATCGAACCGTGCTGCTGGCCTGCCTTGGTCTGCTTTCAAAGCCAGCAATTTAGCCCAGTGTGCTAAACAGCCCCTGATCTTGTGTCATAACTTTTAATTGCTCGCTTTCTGTAGGTTGGGAAATCAGAATGTTTCTTTTCTTTGAAAATCACCTTCAAGTGGATTTTTAAAATATTCATCTGCAACCAGTGTCTGTCTCCAATACTCCTCCTCTGACATGTGGCGATCTCGATAGAAGATAGCACAGTGGTTAGCACTGCTGCTTCACAGTTCCAGGGTTCCAGGTTCGATTCCGGCTTGGGTCACTGTCTGGGCGGAGTCTGCACCTCCTCCCCGTGTCTGCGTGGGTTTCCTCCGGGTGCTCCGGTTTCCTCACGCAGCCCAAAGATGTGCAGGGTTAGGCGGATAGGCCATGCTAAATTGCCTTCAGTGCCCCAAAAAGGTTAGGTAGGGTTACTGGGTTAGGGGGTGGGGTGGAGGGGTGGGCTTAAGTAGGGTTCTCTTTCCTAGGGCCTGTGCAGACTTTGATGGGCCGAATGGCCTCCTTCTGCACTGTAAATTCTATGATGAGGCCTCACCTTCTCAACCTAGTCCCTCGCCTGAGGGGCAGTGAGCCTCGTTTTTAATCACCACCAGTCAGCTCTCCCCCCCCCCCCCCCAAAAAGGGGAACCACTTTAATTTACTTCAGTTCTCTACTTATCTCCAGCGCTGTCACGCTCACCTTTAGAAAACTATCCGACCTTCCCTCCCACAAGGACACAAGGAATAGGAGCAGGAGCTGGTTTAGCACAGTGGGCTAAACAGCTGGCTTGTAATGCAAAACAAAGCCAGCAGCACGGTTCAATTCCCGTACCAGCCTCCCCGAACAGGCGCCGGAATGTGGCGACTCGGGGCTTTTCACAGTAACTTCATTGAAGCCGACTTGTGACAATAAGCGATTATTATTGTTATTAGGAGTTGGCTATTCGGCCCATCGAGCCTCTCCTCCATTCAATTTGATCCTGGATTCCATTTCCGCATCCCTTAATTCCCTGAGCACCCACTAACCTGTCAGTCCCACAGCCTTAAATATATTCTCCGATGGAGCATCCACAACTCTCTGGGGTGGAGGATTCAGAAGATTCACAACACTTTGAGTGAAGAAATTTCTCCTCATCCCAGTCCGAAATGATCGTCCCCCCTTATCCTGACACTACCCCCCCCCCCTTATCCTGACACTACCCCCCACCCCTATCCTGACACTACCCCCCCCCCCGTTTTAGATTGTGTCACCAGGGGAAACAATCTCTCAGCCGCCACTCTGTCATACCCCTTCAGAATCTTGTGGTTTCAATGAGGTCGCCTCCCATTCTTCTGAAACATCAAAGAACAAAGAACAATTAAGCACAGGAGCAGGCCCTTCGGCCCTCCAAACCCGTACCGGTCATGATACCAACCTTTGCCAAAACCCTCAGCACTTCCTTGTGCCGTATCCTTCTATACCCATCCTATCCATGGGTTTGTCAAGAAGCCTTTTTAACCCCGTTAATGTATCTGCTTCCACAACCTCCCCTGGCAACGCGTTCCAGGCACTCACCACCCTCTGTGTAAAAAACCTGCCTCGCACATCTCCTCTAAACTTTGCCCCACGGACCTTAAACCTATGCCCCCTGGTGACTGACCCCTCCACCCTGGGTAAGAGTGCCTGCCCATCCACTCTATCCATGCCCCTCACAATCTTGTAGACCTCTATCAGGTCGCCCCTCAACCTCCGTCATTCTCATGAAAACAGACCGAGTCTATTCAGCCTCTCCACATAGCTAACACCCTCCAGACCAGGCAACATCCTGGTAAACCTCCTCTGCACCCTCTCCAAAGCCTCCACATCCTTCTGGTAGTGTGGCGACCAGAATTGTGCGCAATATTCCAAGTGCGGCCTTACCAAGGTTCTATACAACTGCAGCCTGACTTGCCAGTTTTTATACTCTATGCCCCGTCCAATGAAGGCAAGCTCTCCAGAGAGTATAAATCTAATTTAGCCAGCCTCTCATCATAGAATTTACAGTGCAGGTGGAGGCCATTCGGCCCATCGGGACTGCACCGGCCCTTGGACAGACCGCCTACTTAGGCCCACGCCTTACAGGACAACCCCCTCAGCCCAGAGATCAATTTAGTGAACCTTCTCTGTACTGACTCCAATGCAAGTATAGCAAGTGTATTCCTTCTTAAATCTGGAGACCAGAACTGCACACGGTATTCCAGATATGGGGTGACATTTTCCCATATCTCTTCTTAAGTTCTGGTACTGGTGAGAAACTGGCTGCCCAGCTGGCTTCCCTCGCCATACCGGCATCTCTGATGCCGTCACGCGGGCTGGGGCGAGGCCTAAAAAAAAACCCTACCCCTTCCTCCCCACCCACCCACCAATATGGGGATCCCCATCCTCAACACACCTGCATTGGGGCTACCTCACCCCAGACAAACACTGGGAACCGCCTGTGCCAGGGGACAGTGCCAGGGCAGTACCCTGGCACGTTTGACGCCGATATCGGCAGCTGTAGCTGCGTGGGTCACTCCAGTGCCGTGCTGGCCCCCTGTAGGGCGCAGGATCGCCGATCTTGGGGGCCTGTTGACGCCGTCGTAAAACGTTACGGTGTTTACGACGGCGTCAACACTTAGCCTCAGGGTCAGAGAATCCCGCCCCCCCCCTTCTCTGGTGGATCCCCTCATCCGCCCATCTTGGCAAATTTCACCTTCTCCAAACACGGGAACTCGACCCCCCCCCCAGCCACGGCGAGGCACGGGGGCGAGCTGACCTCCACCCCAACATAACCCGCCTGCGAGCAATCAGCAAGGTGAAGGTCAAAACGTCTGCCCCCACTCCCGTCTGCAGCTCCGGCTGGTCTGACACCCCTAATATGGCCCCCAGGGGCCCGGAAACAAGGGGGAAATTCAAAATGTCGGGCGGACATGTGGCCGGGGAGCTCTTTAATTATATTATAATTTCTTAAAATGTATTGAAACCGAGGGGCAGCACGGTGGCGCAGTGGTTAGCACTGCAGTCTCACGGCGCCGAGGTCCCAGGTTCGATCCCGGCTCTGGGTCTCTGTCCGTGTGGAGTTTGCACATTCTCCCCGTGTTTGCGTGGGTTTCGCCCCCACAACCCAAAGATGTGCAGGCTCGGTGGATTGGCCACGCTAAATTGCCTCTTAATTGGAAAAAAATGAATTGGATACTCCAAATTCTTTTTTAAAATGTATTGAAACCGGCGAGGGGCGGGGAATATCAGAGATCTTGCCGGCAGGAATCTTGCTTTCCGATTCTCGTGAGATTTAGCGCCCGCATCACTCTTTGCGCTCACGGTGAACGTGGGCACACAACTGCCCGCACGGTTTCACAAACACCCTGTACAATTGGAGCAAGGCTTCTTTATTCCTGTATTCGAATCCCCTTCGAACAAAGACCAACGTCACTGCTGCCTCACAGCGCCGAGGACCCGGGTTCCATCCTGGCCCCAGGTCACTGTCCGTACATTCTCCCCGTGGGTCTCACCCCCACAACCCAAAGATGTGCTGGGTAGGTGGATTGGCTGCACTAAATTGCCCCTTAATTGGAAAAAAAAAAAAAAATTGGGGTCTAAATTTATTTATAAAATTTTTAAAAAATTATAAGACCAACATTTGCCTTCCTAATTGCTTGCTGCACCTACATGCAAAGTCCTAGTGGCTATGTCTATCCTCTTGCCCTTCCCAAACTCTTGTGTTGTTCTGGCTTGTTGACTTTATCAACAGATCCTTGCTTCTGTTACCAATGCCGTCCTTCCAATCAAACTTCTCAAGGTCTCCCAATGCCACAATTTTGTTCCGTACAACTGCCCATCCTCAAATCCAAGGATTGCGGACTGGTGTGCTCATTAACCAGTTGCCCGCAGGCGTTTACTCCAGATCTGGCGTGGCTGCTACAAGTGGTATTCATAAACGTACATAAGAACTAAGCACAGAAACAGTCTATTCAGCCGTACTGGTCGATGTTGGTTTTGTGCTCCGTGTCAATCTCCTTCACCTTACTTCATTCAGCTCACTGCACAATCCTTCTATTCCTTTCATCTGAACCATTCACCTTAACCACTCCACGTGGCAGTGAGTTCCATCTTCTCACCATTCTCTGGTTAAAGAGGTTTCCCCTGAATTTGTTGCGGGCTTTATTTGTGACCATCGTTTGTATCTGGTCTCTTGCACAAGTGGAAATGTTCTCTTGTGTCTATCCTTTCAAACCGTTCCACAACCTTTGTTCCGGCCTCTGTGTTGACAAGGGTCACCCACTAAGGCCCCAGACCAAGGCGGAGAACCGCTATAACGACGCCCAAAGCAACAACCAGGAGCGTCATTGAGCGGTTCACCGGCGTGCTAAAGATGTGTTTGCGATGCCTGGACAGCTCTGGTGGGGCTCTCCAACCTAGCCCCAGGGGGATCTCGAACATTGTGCTGTTCAGCTGCATCCTGCACAACATCACGCAGCAGAGGAGGGTCGTGCTGGGGGAGGAGGAGGGGGAGGAACGCCAGGCCTCATCTGATGAGGAGGATGAGGAGAATGGCCAGGAAGAACCGGGCTGGCACGGCAGGCCGTCCAACGTGTGCTCCAGGGCTGCTGCACACGAGGCAACCTCATCAGCTCCAGATTTGGGAGGAGGCCTGGCTACTGGCAGCCCCGCCACCCTGTCCTACCTCTCCATCCTCTCCCCACTCCCCCTCCCCTCCACATCCTTCCAGATGGTGCCCTCTTCTACATGGCCGCTTCACACCCTCCCCTGTCCCTCTGGAGGACCTCGACCTGGATGGGTACGGCCGACGTTTGGGTGCCACAGGTGACGAGTTGCCACGCCCACGAGATGCGCCAGTGTAGCTGGGGGGATTCAGAAGTGCTGAGGTGTTCCAGCACCTCCCCTGGCGCAGGCACCAGCACGGGCCCAATCACCTCCTCCTCCCTTGGGGTGCTCAACGGCTACTCCATGGGACGGAGGTGAGGCCGGAGTGAGCTCCGGAGGCTGCACCGCCACCTGGCGCTGCCATCCTGGTAGCCCAATCTCACCCAGCCAGGGTCTCAATGCCCTCAGTCATGCAGCACAGAGACTGGGCCACATCCCTCAGCGAGTGAGTCATGTCCCTCCGTGCCTCGGTCATGTCTCTCTGCGCCTCGGTCATATCCCTCGGTGACTGGCCAAGGTCAGTCAGCGCCCGGCCAAAGCTCTCCACGCCCTCAGCCGTGACCCTTTGTGACTGGGCCGAGTTGTGGAGCGCCGCAGCAACGTCCAGGTGGGCCTGGGATATGTCTGCCTGTGACTGGGCTCCCCTGTCCTGAGCCTCAGCCATCGACCGCTGTGTGTCCCAAGCCTTGGACATCTTGACTCATGGCTGTGATTTATTTGACCCAAGGCTTCGCTGCCTGTTCAGTGTTGGCCTGGGTAGCAGGCACTGTTTGCACCGTCTCCTGTGCCTGAAGGCGGTTGGACCCCTCCAACTGCACCTTCAGGCACTGGAAAGTTGCTGACCCCCCCTCCTGTAGGTCCTGTCCCTGCGTCTGCATCTCACCAGTGGAGGTCCAGAACCGTGATAGCTGTCCGGACGACAGCTGGTTCCTTCGATCGGACAGCCCTCCGACCGCCCGCTCCCTCCGGAGTCCCTACCTTCAAATGATGTGCTGCAGCATGCGTGACGTGCACACCGGAAGGTGACCCAGGAGCCTCTTCACGAGGCGATAGTCTCTCCGGGGGGTGGAGGGTGCAGGTGAAAGCGGTGCCGAGAAATCGGTGTCCTCCGGGGCGTGCTGGGGGCCAGGTACCCCAGACGGGTCGACCTGGTTTGGTGGTAATCCTGCAAGACAGAAGACAAGAGGCACGGTGAGATCTTGGGAAGGAGTGGTCTGGGGCAGAGGGGTGACTATAATTGCTATAGGGACATCATTTTGCATTAGAGGTTCACTTGGTTGTCGCATGCTGACCTCTGCCTCAGATACAGCCCTCTCCTACCCCTCCCCAACTAACTCCACCACCCTCTGCTTGGCGGGGTTAAAAGCGCAGAGGTCTGGGGCACCCCCTCAGGTCTTCTCCTACTCCCTTCTGTTATGGGCTGTCTTGTCCTAGGGAACACATAAAGGACCTGGTGAGACACATGTACGGGGGGTCTGTATCTGGGGCATGTGTGTGTGAGGCACCTGGCCAAAGAGGACAATACAGGTGTTGGAGTTTGGCGCAGGGTGGGACATGAGGAGATGTGGGCAGGTGGGTTTTGTATTGGTAGAAGGGGGTTGGATTTTGATGTCTTGTCCAACACCTCCAACAGTGCAGCTCTCCCTCAGTACTGGAGGATGCAGCATCATACCTTCCAAAGCCCCCCTTGCCCTCCCCTCCCTCCTCCTCCCTCTCCCCTCCCTCCTACCCCCTTCCCCTCTCCCTCCCCGTCTCTCCTTCCACCCCCATTTCCCTTCCCCCCCCCCCTCACCCTCCCCTTCCCACTCCACCCTCTCCTTCCACTCCATCCCCCCTCCCCACTCCACCCTCTCCTCCCCGGAAAAGGCGCTGGAATGTGGCGACGAGGGGCTTTTCACAGTAACTTCATTTGAAGCCTACGTGTGAACATAGAACATAGAAAATACAGCACAGAACAGGCCCTTCTGCCCACGATGTTGTGCCGAACATTTGTCCTAGATTAATCATAGATTATCATTGAATTTACAGTGCAGAAGGAGGCCATTCAGCCCCCCGAGTCTGCACCGGCTCCCGGAAAGAGCACCCCACCCAAACCCAACACCTCCACCCAACACCAAGGGCAATTTTGGACACTAAGGGCAATTTATCATTGCCAATCCACCTACCCTGCACATTTTTGGACTGTGGGAGGAAACCGGAGCACCTGAAGGAAACCCACGCAGACACGGGGAGGACGTGCAGACTCCGCACAGACAGTGACCCAAGCCGGAATCGAACCTGGGACCCTGGAGCTGTGAAGCAATTGTGCTATCCACAATGCTACCGTGCTGCCCTTAAGAACAAATAAATCTACACTATATCATTTTACCGTAATCCATGTACCTATCCAATAGCTGCTTGAAGGTCCCTAATGTTTCCGATTCAACTACTTCCACAGGCAATGCATTCCATGCCCCCACTACTCTCTGGGTAAAGAACCTACCTCTGATATCCCTCCTATATCTTCCACCTTTCACCTTAAATTTATGTCCTCTTGTAATGGTTTGTTCCACCCGGGGAAAAAGTCTCTGACTGTCTACTCTATCTATTCCCCTGATCATCTTATAAACCTCTATCAAGTCGCCCCTCATCCTTCTCCGTTCTAATGAGAAAAGGCCTAGCACCCTCAACCTTTCCTCGTAAGACCTACTCTCCATTCCAGGTAACATCCTGGTAAATCTTCTTTGCACCTTTTCCAAAGCTTCCACATCCTTCCTAAAATGAGGTGACCAGAACTGTACACAGTACTCCAAATGTGGCCTTACCAAAGTTTTGTACAGCTGCATCATCACCTCACGGCTCTTAAATTCAATCCCTCTGTTAATGAATGCGAGCACACCATAGGCCTTCTTCACAGCTCTATCCACTTGAGTGGCAACTTTCAAAGATGTATGAACATAGACCCCAAGATCTCTCTGCTCCTCCACATTGCCAAGAACTCTACCGTTAACCCTGTATTCCGCATTCATATTTGTCCTTCCAAAATGGACAACCTCACACTTTTCAGGGTTAAACTCCATCTGCCACTTCTCAGCCCAGCTCTGCATCCTATCTATGTCTCTTTGCAGCCGACAACAGCCCTCCTTACTATCCACAACTCCACCAATCTTCGTATCGTCTGCAAATTTACTGACCCACCCTTCAACTCCCTCATCCAAGTCATTAATGAAAATCACAAACAGCAGAGGACCCAGAACTGATCCCTGCGGTACGCCACTGGGAACTGGGATCCAAGCTGAATATTTGCCATCCACCACCACTCTCTGACTCCTATCGGTTAGCCAGTTCGTTATCCAACTGGCCAAATTTCCCACTATCCCATGCCTCCTTACTTTCTGCAGAAGCCTACCATGGGGAACCTTATCAAATGCCTCACTAAAATCCATGTACACTACATCCACTGCTTTACCTTCATCCACATGCTTGGTCACCTCCTCAAAGAATTCAATAAGATTTGTAAGGCAAGACCTACCCCTCACAAATCCGTGCTGACTATCCCTAATCAAGCAGTGTCTTTCCAGATGCTCAGAAATCCTATCCTTCAGTACCCTTTCCATTACTTTGCCTACCACCGAAGTAAGACTAACTGGCCTGTAATTCCCAGGGTTATCCCTAGTCCCTTTTTTGAACAGGGGCACGACATTCGCCACTCTCCAATCCCCTGGTACCACCCCTGTTGACAGTGAGGACGAAAAGATCATTGCCAACGGTTCTGCAATTTCATCTCTTGCTTCCCATAGAATCCTTGGATATATCCCGTCAGGCCCGGGGGACTTGTCTATCCTCAAGTTTTTCAAAATGCCCAACACATCTTCCTTCCTAGCAAGTATTTCCTCGAGCTTACCAGTCTGTTTCACACTGTCCTCTCCAACAATATGGCCCCTCTCATTTGTAAATACAGAAGAAAAGTACTCGTTCAAGACCTCTCCTATCTCTTCAGACTCAATACACAATCTCCCGCTACTGTCCTGGATCGGACCTACCCTCGCTCTAGTCATTCTCATATTTCTCACATATGTGTAAAAGGCCTTGGGGTTTTCCTTGATCCTACCCGCCAAAGATTGTTCATGCCCTCTCTTAGCTCTCCTAATCCCTTTCTTCAGTTCCCTCCTGGCTATCTTGTATCCCTCCAGCACCCTGTCTGAACCTTGTTTCCTCAGCCTTACATAAGTCTCCTTTTTCCTCTTAACAAGACATTCAACCTCTCTTGTCAACCATGGTTCCCTCACTCGACCATCTCTTCCCTGCCTGACAGGGACATACATATCAAGGACACGTAGTACCTGTTCCTTGAACAAGTTCCGCATTTCACTTGTGTCCTTCCCTGACAGCCTATGTTCCCAACTTATGCACTTCAATTCTTGTCTGACAACATTGTATTTACCCTTCCCCCAATTGTAAACCTTGCCCTGTTGCACGCACCTATCCCTCTCCATTACTAAAGTGAAAGTCACAGAATTGTGGTCACTATCTCCAAAATGCTCCCCCACTCACAAATCTATCACTTGCCCTGGTTCATTACCAAGTACTAAATCCAATATTGCCCCTCCTCTGGTCGGACAATCTACATACTGTGTTAGAAAAGCTTCCTGGACACACTGCACAAACACCACCCCATCCAAACTATTTGGTCTAAAGAGTTTCCACTCAATATTTGGGAAGTTAAAGTCGCTGTGACTTCTGCACCTTTCCAAAATCTGTTTCCCAATCTGTTCCTCCACATCTCTGCTACTATTGGGGGGCCTATAGAAAACTCCTAACAAGGTGACTGCTCCTTTCCTATTTCTGACTTCAACCCATACTACCTCATTAGGGTGATACTCCTCGAACTGCCTTTCTGCAGCTGTTATACTATCTCTAATTAACAATGCCACGCCCCCACCTCTTTTACCACCCTCCCTAATCTTATTGAAACATCTATAACCAGGGACCTCCAACAAACATTTCTGCCCCTCTTCTATCCAAGTTTCCGTGATGGCCACCACATCGTAGTCCCAAGTACCGATCCATGCCTTAAGTTCACCCACCTTATTCCTGATGCTTCTTGCGTTGAAGTATACACACTTCAACTCATCTCCGTGCCTGCAAGTACTCTCCTTTGTCAGTGTTCCCTTCCCCACTGCCTCACTACACGCTTTGGCGTCCTGAATATCGGCTACCTTAGTTGCTGGACTACAAATCCGGTTCCCATTCCCCTGCCAAATTAGTTTAAACCCTCCCGAAGAGTACTAGAAAACCTCCCTCCCAGGATATTGGTGCCCCTCTGGTTCAGATGCAACCCGTCCTGCTTGTACAGGTCCCACCTTCCCCAGAATGCGCTCCAATTATCCAAATACCTGAAGCCCTCCCTCCTACACCATTCCTGCAGCCACGTGTTCAGCTGCACTCTCTCCCTATTCCGAGCCTCGCTATCACGTGGCACTGGCAACAAACCAGAGATGACAACTCTGTCTGTCCTGGCTTTTAACTTCCAGCCTAACTCCCTAAACTTGTTTATTACCTCCACACCCCTTTTCCTACCTATGTCGTTGGTACCAATGTGCACCATGACTTCTGGCTGCTCGCCCTCCCCCCTAAGGATCCTGAAGACACGATCCGAGACACCCCTGACCCGGGAGGCAACATACCTTCCGGGAGTCTCGCTCGCGACCACAGAATCTCCTATCTATTCCCCTAACCATTGAATCTCCTACAACTATTGCTTTTCTATTCTCCCCCCTTCCCTTCTGAGCCCCAGAGCCAGACTCCGTGCCAGAGACCTGACCGCTAGGGCCTTCCCCCGGTAGGTCATCCCCCCCAACAGCATCCAAAACGGTATACTTGTTTTGAAGGGGAATGGCCACGAGGGATCCCTGCACTGTCTGCCTGTTTGTTTTTTTCCCCCTGACGGTAACCCAGCTATTCTTGTCCTGTACCTTGGGTGTGGTTACCTCCCTGTAACTCTTCTCAATCACCCCCTCTGCCTCCCGGATGATCCGAAGTTCATCCATCTTCAGCTCCAGTTCCCTAACACGGTCTTTGAGGAGCTGAAGTTGGGTGCACTTCCCGCAGGTATAGTCAGCGGGGACACCGGTGGTATCCCTCACCACCCACATCCTACAGGAGGAGCATGCAACTGGCCTAGCCTCCATCCCCTCTTACCTGACAGAATATAGCTGCCCTGTGGACTAACTAGATCTCCGCCCTCCGACTCTGTTCCCAGTCAGCTACACTTTCTGTAAACTCCTGGCTCTCTTCTCACTCTTTGCGGAAATGTCGGAAACAAAATGAAAGGAGCACCTTACTCCCTCCTCACCTAACTCCCTCGGTCACCAAACTCTCACTATCGCACTCAAATGCACCAAATTCAGCACTCCCTCGGTCACCAAACTCTCACTATCGCACTCAAATGCACCAAATTCAGCACTCCCTCGGTCACCAAACTCTCACTATCGCACTCAAATGCACCAAATTCAGCACTCCCTCGGTCACCAAACTCTCACTATCGCACTCAAATGCACCAAATTCAGCACTCAGTGCAAACAAAGTCTGCACTGTAGGGGATCACTTTTATACTGTGAATCTAGCCTCTGAAAACTGGCCTAATCCAATTAACTAATTAACAAGCTCCAGCTGCAAGTGCCTACAAGTAGAAGCCTGTTTAAAGCTGATTGAAAATTCACCTTCTTCTAAACCAAACAGCAACTTTTAAGTTAATTAACTAAATAAAAGAAAGACTAAACTTTAGATAAAAATGAAGCCTTATACTCCCTCGGTCACCAAACTCTTACGATAGCACTCAAATGCACCAAATTCAGCACTCAGTGCAAAACAATAAGTGATTTTCATTTCATTTCATTTCACTCATTCCCCCCTCCCATCCTTCCCCCTCCATCCCTCCTTCCCCCTCCATCCCTCCTTCCCCCTCCATCCCTCCTTCCCCCTCCCCTCCTTCCCCCTCCCCCCTCCCCAACCCCCTCCCCCCCTCCCCAACCCCCTCCCCTTCCCCTTTCAAAGAGCTGCTATAGGCCCAAAGCGATAAATGGCTTTCTTCTGTGCTCAAAGACTTTACCAAGTATGTAAGGGCAGCATGTTGGCACAGTGGTTAGCACTGCTGCCTCTCGGCGCTGATGACTCGAGTTCGATCCCGGCTCTGGGCCACTGTCCGTGTGGAGTTTCCACGTTCTCCCCGTGTCTCTCACCCCCACAACCCAAAAGATGTGCAGAGTAGGTGAATTGGCCACGATACATTGCCCCTGAATTGGGAAAAAAAATAACTGGGCACTCTAAATTTATAAAAAAAAGTATGATCAGGAATTCTGCTGACTGAAAGTCATGATACTAAATACAATGTGTGAGAGAAGGAATGAAATAGAGACATGGAATGTGTTTTTATTGGTTCATGGAGTGTGGGTGTCACTGGGTTATCACAGAATTTACAGTGCAGAAGGAGGCCATTCGGCCCATCGAGTCTGTACCGGCCCTTGGAAAGAGCACCCTACCTAAGCCCACACCCCCACTCTATCCCTGTAACCCAGTAACCCCACCCAAGCCAACTCAAACTTTTTGGTCACTAAGGGCAATTTAGCAAGGCCAATCAACCTAACCTGCACATCTTTGGACTGTGGGAGGAAACCGGAGCACCCGGAAGAAACCCACGCAGACACGGTGTAGCCACCTAAATTGGCCAGCTCCCGATTTAAAATGGCGAACGGCAAAGGCTGATGGGAGAGTCAGCCAACAAGACAGAAACCGGCAGGTGCAGGTTTGCTGTGTATTAAAACTCTGCAAAAGGCCAGACAACATCGATACCAGCGACGATCAGCAAAACAATGTAGCAGCCATCTGCATACTGATGAGCAATCCCCGGGGAGCAATAAGTAACATTATGGACACACAAAGCAAAGCCAGACTCCTCGGCGCCAGCAGGAGCCAACACAAAGGAGGTGAACGAGCACCTCAAGACCGCCCATCGATCAGGGAACCGCTCCAGCATTGGAGAAATATAACCAAGCGATTGGGACAAAGTCCAATCACTTGGGACCAGGTACAGGGTCCGCCCCGAAAGGCGGGAAGCCCCTGGGGACTATAAGAGTTAAGCCCCAAGTTCAAATCGCTCTCTTCACCTCTTCGTCCTGCCCGGGTCACCCAGCAACACGAACCAACATTGACCGTGACCGGTGCAGTGACCGCCGAACGAAGTAAGTCTTAATTCAATGCTCGCCAAGAGATAGGCGCTCCGAGCTACCAATCCATACCAACTTCGAATCCCGCAGACTCACAACCCGAACGAAAGGCCATTTGTTCCCCTGACCTGGTGGGCCAGTCCGAAGTTAAGTATAGGCCAGTTAGTTGTAGAAGTAGCTTAGACGTAGAATTTGTGCATGAGTAGCAATTACTGTGTATAATAAATGTGCTTTGATTTAAATCTTACTAATCGGTGTATTGGATTATTGATCATTACTCGGATTTGAACCTCGTGGCGGTATCATAAAGATACCTGGCGACTCGAAAGCAAAGGTAATAAAACAGAGCAATTGAACCAAGGAGAAAGTTAGCAACATTATTTGGTGACTCTGGTGGGACCCGATCTAGAAGTGGCATAACCACTCCGGCAGAACCCAGAATTTGAATTAGAGATCCAATTGGGAACAGAAAACCACAAGCGTTCAAGCAGTTCTGATCAATACTCATAATTCGGAAGCGTGTGTATGCATGCGTAACTAACAGGACGATAAGGTAAAACTGATAGATTTTTTGTTGCGACAAAACTGTCGGGTGTTTGTATATCGGAACGTAGCGAAAGCCGTACCCGTATTTACAGCGCCGCCTTAATACCCCTGTCCCAAATTTGAAGAGCAGAATTCGGATAGGAAAGATGGCAATGCAGGCAATGCAGCGCCTAATGAACCCAGAGGAATTTGCGGTCGCAGCGACCAGCAGCAGTAGAGTGGGACAATGTCCCATTTGGGAGGAAGAGATCAGGAAATATCTCAAAGGGAAAGGATGGCCCCTTTGGAATGAATTCTGTGACAATGAGGAATCAGGCCCCGGGAGTATAGGACATACTTGGTGGGAGAACCTGAGCAAAGATCCACAAAAAGAGCTTAGGGAAAGCTCGCAAGCCGATGGCAATTGTGTCCTGCTTGGCACAATTGTGAGGCACAGAGGAGGTCCATAGGATGCTCCGGAAAGAAGTAGAGGGCATACATCGAATGAGTAAGGTCGATGTAAGCGACATAGAAAGAAAGAACTTAGAATTGAGGATGAAATTGGCAGCAAAAGATGGAGAGGTGGAGGATGCCAAAAGGGCTCACCAGTCTTGTCTGGTGCACTTAAGCAGCTTCCAGTCTCAATATGAAAAGGCCTATCAGGACACGCAACATGCAGTCCTGGTACATAAAGAAACAGAAAAGCAGGTAGAAGCATTGCAGAGACAGTGCAGCGACCTAAAGGCACCGTTAAGAGCACTCCATGCTGCCACCACAGAGCAAAGACAAAGCACGCTAGATCACTCAAAGTGCCGGAAGCAGATTGCAGAGCTACAATCGCTGCTTTCAGTTCAGAATGGATTCCAGGAAACCTTTGGAGCAAAGTTAGATGAGGAAGACGGCCCTGATTGGGAAGAATTAAGTCAGCACAGAGATATGTTCAGGGAACATGTGCGTAGGGAAAGCCACAAAAGAGAAAAGTGCCCCAACCCCCCACACAGCAGATAGTTCAGGCTCCAATGAACCCAGTCACCACCCACCGCACAGCCACATCGGACGATGCAGAATTTCTATACTCCACCCCCTTAACAGTGACCCAATTACGGGATGCGTGCGATAAGATCACACCGTTCCTCCCCACCTCAGACCCCCACCATTTCTTTGCCACAGTCAAGCATCAGGCGACCATGTACGGCCTGGATGAGCGAGAGCATGTAAAGCTCAGAGTTTTAAGTTTAGACCCTTCAGTAGCAGCAGCCCTTCCCGACCCACAGAATGTAGGAGGAGGCACACTTGCAGAAATGCATACCGCGATCCTGGAAGCGATCGGGTATAACCGGGGTGACCCCGTAGATGGCCTCAACAAATGCAGGCAAAAGAAATCCGAGCACCCCACAGCATTTGCTGGCGCCTGTGGATTCACTTTGCAGCAGTTTTCGGAGACTTAGACCGTGCCCATTTGTCCCCAGACAACATGGCCAAATGGACCCGCACCCTTATCTCCCATGCCACAGAAACAGGACAGAAAGCTTGCGCGAGTTATGATCCCTCAGAGGTGGCCCATAACGAGAAGTGGGTAGTGAAAAGATTGTCACATGCCTGGGAGCAATCTGTACAAAGCAAACCCGCAGTTAAAATTCCTGCAGAAAAGCAGGGCGACGCAGATATACAGGCAGTTACAACCCACCAGAACCCCGCATGGGTGAATGAGGGAAAGAACAGCCCCCCACCCAAGTCATAGGAGTGTTACAACTGTGGACAGTTGGGACACTTCGCAAGAGAGTGCAATGCCCCACGAAAGCCACAGAGAGCCCAGCAGACGGGCACTCTGAGTAAGAAGAAGACAGAGCCCATCCATAGCGTTAGCGCCCGTTCAGATCAGATGGACCTGACCGGAACGGACTGTTGGTGTTCGGGCTCCTCCAGTTGGGTCTGCGACACCCTTTGGGATAGGTCCGGATGACCGGTAGTTGCAGCGAAAATTCGGGGACAGCCCATCGAATTTCTCTGGGACACAGGAGGGTCCCGCACCGCAATAAATTCCTCTACCATGTTCCAAAAGGACACGTGGCCCACTACAGCCACTATCACCCTCAGCGGCTTTACAGGCCACTCACAGCAGGGACACATCACAGCCCCTGTACCCATTCAAATCGGTACCATCACCACCAAGCACCCCGTAGTTTTAGTTGATCTGCCCCACACAGCAGAACACATTCTGGGAATCGATTTCATGAATTCCCACAATCTTTGATTTGATCCAGTCAACCAGTGTGTCTGGAAAATGGCGAAGTCTGCAAGAGCCCCCGCAACGCTCAACATAGGAGAGTATGCGAACAAAATTAGCGCAGTAGTCATATTTTGGTTCAACCCGAACACGCTTAGCATGGACAAGCAGGTTAGGGCAGTTCTGCAAAAGAACAGGGCAGCATTCGCGACCCACAAGCACGACTGTGCACGGGTGACTGGCTCCGTACAAATAACAGGACCTGACGCTAGACCCCCAAAACAATATGGATTTCCCCAAGAGGCAGAGGGAGAAATCTCAAAGGTAATAGAAAGCTTATTAGAGCAGGGCGTACTTAGATCAGTAGCCTCCACCAACAATGCCCCGATTTGGCCAGTGAGAAAACCCGATGGATCATGGCGACTGACCATCGATTACCGGGAACTCAACAAAATCACCCCCGCAGCAGCCCCCATAGTAGCAACAAGTCCCGAGATTATGCTCAAGCAGGGACTCAATTCCCGATTCTTTACGGTTTTGGATGTCAGTAATGGATTCTGGTCCATTCCATTGGCAAAGGCGTGCCAGTACAAATTTGCCTTCACCTTTAAAAATCAGCAGTACACGTGGACATGCCTGCCACAAGGATTCCACAACTCCCCCTCCATTTTCCACCGACAGCTGGCAAATGGTTTAGCCAAATTCTCTCGCCCCGAATGTCTGGTCCAGTATGTAGACGACCTACTACTGCAGACAGACACCAAGGAAGAGCACATTGAGCTTCTGTCCGAACTCCTGGAACTCTTACACCCAATCGGTTGTGAAGTCAACACCAAAAAGGCCCAGATTTTGGAAGATAAGGTGATATATTTGGGAACAATTATCACGCATGGTAAACGTGAGATCGAGCATAAAAGGATTGACTTGATTGCTAAATTGCCCCTTCCCCAGAACGTTTCAGCCCTCCGGTCGTTTTTAGGACTGGTTGGCTACTGCCGAAACCACATTGACAGTTTCGCCAGCAAGGCAGCGCCCCTCTCAGACCTCCTAAAGAAAGGAGCCCCCTGGGAATGGCTTCCGCAGCATACGGATGCTGTGGACTCTTTAAAACAGGCACTCATAGCAGCCCCCGCACTACAAGTTCCAGACCCAGTTCCAGAAAGATCACTGCAGTAATAAACGCATTCCCAGCCAGAACAAACACGGCAAAGACCACAGCCAAGATTTTGACCCACCACATCTTTACAAGGTGGGGACTCCCCCGCAGCATTGAATCCGACCAAGGTTCCCATTTTACGGGACGTGTCATGCAGAACGTCCTCACGATATTTGGCATCACCCAAAAATTCCACATAGCATACCACCCACAGTCGAGTGGTATCGTGGAGCGCATGAATCGGACCCTAAAATCGACCCTCAGAAAAATGGTCCAGCAGAACAACACCACTTGGGACTCAGTCCTCCCTTTTGCGCTGATGTTTTTGCGGAATACAATTTCAACTTCCACAGGTTACACCCCACACACCCTCATGACCGGACGCCCCATGAAAGGCACAGAATTTTTATTAGGTTTCAACTTGACCTGCCCCGAGGTGATGGCCCTCACACACGAGAAAGCAGTAGAGCAATTAGTGGATAATGTTAAAACGGCTCAGCTAGCAGCCGCAGTGAAATTGGGCACAAGGAAGAAACAGAGCAAGGCTTGTTTCGACAAGACAGTGCGTGCGACTGAGTACAGTGTAGGACAGCAAGTCATGCTCTCCGTATACAACCCCAGCACATTCCTGTCACCAAAGTACTCGGGTCCGTACTCCATTGCGGACAAAGTAAGCCCTTCCATATACAAGATAAAGTATCCCAACGGAAAGACTGCGTGGTTCCATATCAACCAGCTGAAGGCATATGGAACGCAGTCTAACCACTCACACCACGTCATGCTCGACGCAGCACACCACACCCCGCCCACAGCCAATGTAACCCTACCAACCCCCAACACGTCCAGCCCAGCCACGGACTCGACCCCCGAAATATACACCCCGCCCCGGAACGCCCACAGACTGCAGCAGCAGAGACAGCGACTGTGACTCGGACGATAGCCACAGCACGCCTCCCTACTATCCCCATGCAACAGGACCCACACCCAGCGAATCTGACCACGATTCGAGTGATCCCTTCATGATCACTTTCCTAAACAAACCCCACCACCGACCAACCATGATAACCCCGATTCCGTTCCCACACAACTGGACACCACCTATTGGCACAGAGACAACTCATACAGACTCGTCCAAAACGACGAGAGCCACCCCAAATCACACCATGCAGCCCTATCAACCTTAATACATTCAAGAGTTTGGCATCGACTTCCGGGTGCGGCGATGACTAGCTAAGTCACACGTTTCGGCAGCTCCCGGTGGAACGGACTTTTGGGCTCTTAATAAGAGCCCCAACGGCAATTTTAACGGCTAGAAGCACTGTGCGGTGAACCAGAAGGGAATCCCCCCTGGAAACGGATGGAAAAAGGAGAGGGAAGTGGCCAGATTGCAGTGGATCCTTTGGAGCAGCGGCAAGGAAGGCAAGCAAGAACCAAGATGGCGACGGAAGGTGGCAGTTTAACATGGGGCCCTGAACAACAAGAGTTTTTGAAATGTTGCGTGGAAGAACTTAAAAAGGAAATGAAGAAGGAGCTGTTGGCCCTGATATTACAGGCGATCGAAGGGCTAAAGGATGAGCAAAAGACCCAGGAGCGGGAGCTTCGGGTCGTGAAGGCAAAGGCTGCCGAGAACGAGGACGGTATACAGGGCCTGGTGGTGAAGACGGAGATGCACGAGGCACACCATAAACGATGTGTGGAAAGACTGGAGGTGCTGGAGAATAACGCGAGGAGGAATAATTTAAGGATTCTTGGTCTTCCTGAAGGTGCCGAAGGAGCAGACGTCGGGGCATATGTGAGCACGATGCTGCACTCGTTAATGGGAGTGGAGGCCCCGGCGGGTCCGCTGGAGGTGGAGGGAGCATACCGAGTGATGGCGCAAGGACCGAGAGCAGGAGAAATTCCGAGAGCCATAGTGGTGAGATTCCTCCGTTTTAAGGACAAAGAGATGGTCCTTAGATGGGCAAAGAAAACTCGGAGCAGTAGGTGGGAGAACGCGGTGATCCGCGTATATCAAGACTGGAGTGCGGAGGTGGCGAGAAGGAGGGCGAGCTTTAATCGGGCCAAGGCGGTGCTTCACAAAAAGAAGATAAAATTTGGAATGCTGCAACTGGCAAGACTGTGGGTCACATATCAAGGGAGGCACCACTACTTTGAGACGGTGGATGAGGCGTGGACTTTTATTGTGGAAGAAAAACTGGAATAAGCGGGTTATTAAAAAAGAACGTTTGAAACAAAGTGGTGGGGCGAGTATGGGGGGCGAAGAGGGGGGAAAAAGGGGGGGAAGGATGAGTTTTATGTTATTAATCCTGCGATGGTGTAACTTTTCTCTCTTCCACAGGTGGTGGTGGAGGGAGGAAGCGAGGTGGAGGAGAGGGGGCGTTGGCCATGGGGGGCAGGGCCAAAAGGGAAGCGCGGGCTTTGTTCCCGCGCTATGATAATCATGGCGGGAATAGGGAAGCAGGAAGGAGGGGGCGTCACACGGTGCGAGCCGAGGTCACGGGGGGAAGCCGAGGTCGGCCAGAGTTTGCTGACTTCTGGGAGCAACATGGGGGGTGTAACTACACTAGTGGGGATCTAGCGGGGGTGGGGGGGGGTGGGAGGGGGGAGTTACTGGGTTGCTGCCGCTGGGGAGAGGGGGGAGCCGGAATGGGGTGGGGTGGGCGGGAGGGCACCGCCTGTGGGGGACACAGCTGCGTGGGAACCGGGTGAGGAGCTGGAAAAAGGGGATGGCTAATCGACAAGGGGAGGGGGTAAAAAGCCCCCCAACCCGGTTGATCACGTGGAATGTGAGAGGGCTGAATGGGCCGATAAAGAGGGCACGAGTACTCGCACACCTTAAGAAACTTAAGGCAGACGTGGTTATGTTACAAGAGACGCACTTGAAACTTATAGACCAGGTTAGACTACGCAAAGGATGGGTGGGGCAGGTGTTTCATTCGGGGCTAGATGCAAAAAACAGGGGGGTGGCTATACTAGTGGGGAAGCGGGTTATGTTTGAGGCAAAGACCATAGTGGCGGATAGCGGGGGCAGATACGTGATGGTGAGTGGCAAATTACAGGGGGAGGCGGTGGTTTGGGAAAAGTATATGCCCCAAACTGGGATGATGCCAATTTTATGAGGCGCATGCTAGGACGCATCCCGGACCTAGAGGTGGGAAAGTTGGTAATGGGGGGAGATTTTAATACGGTGCTGGAGCCAGGGCTGGACAGGTCGAGATCCAGGACTGGAAGGAGGCCGGCTGCAGCCAAGGTGCTTAAAGATTTTATGGAGCAGATGGGAGGAGTAGAACCATGGAGATTTAGCAGACCTAGGAGTAAGGAGTTTTCATTTTTCTCCTATGTCCACAAAGTTTATTCGCGAATAGACTTTTTTGTTTTGGGAAGGGCGTTGATCCCGAAGGTGAGGGGGACGGAGTATATGGCTATAGCCATTTCGGATCACGCTCCACATTGGGTAGACTTGGAGATAGGGGAGGAAACAGAAGGGCGTCCACCCTGGAGAATGGACATGGGACTAATGGCAGATGAAGGGGTGTGTCTAAGGGTGAGGGGGTGCATTGAAAAATACTTGGAACTCAATGATAACGGGGAGGTCCAGGTGGGAGTGGTCTAGGAGGCGCTGAAGGCAGTGGTTAGAGGGGAGCTGATATCAATAAGGGCACATAAAGGAAAGCAGGAGAGTAGGGAACGGGAGCGGTTGCTGCAAGAACTTCTGAGGGTGGACAGGCAATATGCGGAGGCACCGGAGGAGGGACTGTACAGGGAAAGGCAAAGGTTACACGTAGAATTTGACTTGCTGACAACTGGTACTGCAGAAGCACAGTGGAGGAAGGCACAGGGTGTACAGTATGAGTATGGGGAGAAGGCGAGCAGGCTGCTGGCCCATCAATTGAGGAAAAGGGGAGCAGCGAGGGAAATAGGGGGAGTGAGGGATGAGGAAGGAGAGATAGAGCGGGGAGCGGAGAGAGTGAATGGAGTGTTCAAGGCATTCTATAAAAGATTATACGAAGCTCGGCCCCCGGATGGGAAGGAGAGAATGATGTGCTTCCTGGACCGGCTGGAATTTCCTAAGGTGGAGGAGCAGGAGAGGGTGGGACTGGGAGCACAGATCGAGATAGAGGAAGTAGTGAAAGGAATTAGGAGTATGCAGGCGGGGAAGGCTCCGGGACCGGATGGATTTCCAGTCGAATTTTATAGGAAATATGTGGACTTGCTTGCCCCGATACTGATGAGAACCTTTAATGAGGCGAAGGAAAGGGGACAGCTGCCCCCGACTATGTCGGAGGCAACGATATCGCTTCTCCTAAAGAAGGAAAAAGACCCGCTGCAATGCGGGTCCTATAGACCTATTTCCCTCCTAAATGTAGACGCTAAGATTCTGGCCAAGGTAATGGCAATGAGGATAGAGGATTGTGTCCCGGGGGTGGTCCATGAGGACCAAACTGGGTTTGGAAAGGGGAGACAGCTGAATACGAATATACGGAGGCTGCTAGGGGTAATGATGATGCCCCCACCAGAGGGGGAAGCGGAACATAGAACATAGAACATAGAACAATACAGCGCAGTACAGGCCCTTCGGCCCACGATGTTGCACCGAAACAAAAGCCATCTAACCTACACTATACCATTATCATCCATATGTTTATCCAATAAACTTTTAAATGCCCTCAATGTTGGCGAGTTCACCACTGTAGCAGGTCGGGCATTCCACGGCCTCACTACTCTTTGCGTAAAGAACCTACCCCTGACCTCTGTCCTATATCTATTACCCCTCAGTTTAAGGCTATGTCCCCTCGTGCTAGCCATTTCCATCCGCGGGAGAAGGCTCTCACTGTCCACCCTATCTAACCCTCTGATCATTTTGTATGCCTCTATTAAGTCTCCTCTTAACCTTCTTCTCTCTAACGAAAACAACCTCAAGTCCATCAGCCTTTCCTCATAAGATTTTCCCTCCATACCAGGCAACATCCTGGTAAATCTTCTCTGCACCCGTTCCAAAGCCTCCACGTCCTTCCTATAATGCGGTGACCAGAACTGTACGCAATACTCCAAATGCGGCCGTACCAGAGTTCTGTACAGCTGCAACATGACCTCCTGACTCCGGAACTCAATCCCTCTACCAATAAAGGCCAACACTCCATAGGCCTTCTTCACAACCCTATCAACCTGGGTGGCAACTTTCAGGGGTCTATGTACATGGACACCTAGATCCCTCTGCTCATCCACACTTTCAAGAACTTTTCCATTAGCCAATTAATCCACATTCCTGTTTTTCCTTCCAAAGTGAATCACCTCACACTTCTCTACATTAAACTCCATTTGCCACCTCTCAGCCCAGCACTGCAGCTTATCTATATCCCTCTGTAACCTGCTACTTCCTTCCACACTATCGACAACACCACCGACTTTAGTATCGTCTGCAAATTTACTCACCCGCCCTTCTGCGCCTTCCTCTAGGTCATTGATAAAAATGACAAACAGCAACGGCCCCAGAACAGATCCTTGTGGTACTCCACTTGTAACTGAACTATGCGGAGATAGTGGTGGCGATGGATGCCGAGAAAGCATTTGATAGAGTGGAGTGGGGTTATCTGTGGGAGGTGTTGAGGAGATTTGGCTTTGGAGATGAGTATATTAGATGGGTACAGCTGCTGTATAGGGCCCCGATGGCGAGCGTGGTCACGAATGGACGGGGGTCTGCGTATTTTCGGCTCCATAGAGGGACGAGGCAGGGATGTCCTCTGTCCCCATTATTGTTTGCACTGGCGATTGAGCCCCTGGCAATAGCATTGAGGGGTTCCAGGAAGTGGAGGGGAGTACTCAGGGGAGGAGAAGAACACCGGGTATCTCTTTACGCGGACGATTTATTGGTGTATGTGGCGGACCCGGCGAAGGGGATGCCAGAGATAATGCGGATACTTGGGGAGTTTGGAGAATTTTCAGGATATAAGCTGAACATGGGGAAAAGTGAGCTGTTTGTGGTGCATCCAGGGGAGCAGAGCAGAGAAATAGAGGACTTACCGCTGAGGAAGGTAACAAGGGACTTTCGCTACTTGGGGATCCAGATAGCCAAGAATTGGGGTACATTGCATAGGTTAAACTTAACGCGGTTGGTGGAACAGATGGAGGAGGACTTCAAGAGATGGGACATGGTATCCCTGTCACTGGCAGGGAGGGTACAAGCGGTTAAAATGGTGGTCCTCCCGAGATTCCTCTTTGTGTTTCAGTGCCTCCCGGTGGTGATCACGAAGGCTTTTTTCAAAAGGATTGAGAAGAGTATCATGAGTTTTGCGTGGGCCGGGAAGACCCCGAGAGTGAGGAAGGGATTTTTGCAGCGTAGTAGAGATAGGGGGAGGCTGGCGCTACCGAGCCTGAGTGAGTACTACTGGGCCGCCAACATCTCAATGGTATGTAACTGGATGGGAGAAGAGGAGGGAGCGGCGTGGAAGAGATTGGAGAAGGCGTCCTGTAGGGGGACTTGCCTACAAGCCATGGTGACGGCGCCGTTGCCGTTCTCACCGAAGAAATACACCACAAGCCCGGTGGTGGTGGCTACTCTGAAAATTTGGGGGCAATGGAGACGGCATAGGGGAAAGACGGGAGCCTCGGTGTGGTCCCCGATAAGAAATAATCATAGGTTTGCTCCGGGGAAAATGGATGGGGGATTTGGAACATGGCAAAGAGCAGGAGTAACACAATTGAGAGATCTGTTTGTAGATGGGACGTTTGCAAGTCTGGGAGCGCTGACCGAAAAATATGGGTTGCCCCAAGGGAATGCATTCCGGTATATGCAACTGAGGGCTTTTACGAGGCAACAGGTGAGGGAATTCCCGCAGCTCCCGACGCAGGAGGTGCAGGACAGAGTGATCTCAAAGACATGGGTGGGGGACGGTAAGGTGTCAGACATATATAGGGAGATGAGAGACGAGGGGGAGATTATGGTAGACGAGCTGAAAGGGAAATGGGAAGAAGAGCTGGGGGAGGAGATTGAGGAGGGGCTGTGGGCTGATGCCCTAAGTAGGGTAAACTCATCGTCCTCAAAGGAGGTGAACAAGCACCTCAAGATCGCCCATCGATCAGGGAACCGCTCCAGTTTTGGAGAAATCGAACCAAGCGATTGGGACAAAGTCCAATCACTTGGGACCAGGTACAGGGTCCGCCCCGAAAGGCAGGAAGCCCCTGGAGACTATAAGAGTTAAGCCCCAAGTTCAAATCGTTCTCTTCACCTCTTCGTCCTGCCCGGGTCACCCAACAACACAAACCAACATTGACCGTGACCGATGCAGTGACCGCCGAACGAAGTAAGTTTTAATTCAACGCTCGCTACGAGATAGGCGCTCCTAGCTACCAATCCGTACCAACTTCGAATCCCGCAGACTCACAACCCGAACGAAAGGCCATTTGTTCCCCTGACCTGGTGGGCCAGTCCGAAGTTAAGTATAGGCCAGTTAGTTGTAGAAGTAGCTTAGACGTAGAATTTGTGCATGAGTAGCGATTACTGTGTATAATAAATGTGCTTTGATTTGAATCTTACTAATCGGTGTATTGGGTTATTGATCATTACTCGGACTTGAACCTCGTGGCGGTATCATAAAGATACCTGGCGATTCGAGAGCAAAGGTAATAAAACAGAGCAATTGAACCAAGGAGAAAGTTAGCAACAATGGGGAGAAAGTGCAGACTCCGCACAGACAGCGACCCAAGCCAGGAATCAAACCTGGGACCCTGGAGCTGTGAATCAATTGTGCTAACCACTATGCTACCTTGCCCCCCCAAGCACATTTGTTGCCCATTCCTAATTGCCCCTTGAACTGAGTGTCTTGCTCGCCCATTTCAGAGGGCAGTTAAGAGAGTAGTTCAGAGTCAACCACATTGCTTTGGGTCTGGAGTCACATGTAGGCCAGACCAGGTAAGGACGGCAGATTTCCTTCCCTCAAGGCCGCAAGTGAATCAGATGGCTTTTTATGACAATGATTTCCTGGACATCATTAGACTTTTAATTCTAGATATTTTTTTGAGTTCAAATTGCATCGTCTGCCGTGGTGGGATTCAAACCCAGATCCCCAAAGAATTACCCCGTGTCTCTGGATTATTGGTCCAGTGACAATACCACTATGCCACTGCCTCCCCCATAGAGGATGAAGAGGATGGTGGTAGTGTAAATTGGGGGTGGGGGGGGGGGGGGGGGGGGGAGAGAAGAAAGAAAATAGTGAGGGAGGGAGAGATAGAAGAAAAGGTGTGTGTGGTGGGGGGGATATAAAGTAAAGGAGGTAGAAGAGAAAATGAAAAGTGAGACACGAGAAAAAAAAGAGGGAGGGGGGAAAAAGAGGAAAGGAGGGAGAAGAAAGGAAGGAATGGATGGATGGAATGAAGGATGTAGAAGAGAAAGAGGAAAGGCGAAAGAAGAAAAAGAGAACACGGGGGGGCAAAGGTCAGAGGTGAAAGGAGGGAAGAAGAGGGAAAAAGAAATGGGGAGGGCAGAAACAGGAAAGGAAAAGATAGAGTGAGGAAAAGCAAGAAGAGAAGAGGAGTGAGGGAAGGGAGGAGGAGCAGTGGAGGAATGGAAGAGGGCATGTAAAAAGAGAAAAGTGCCAGGGTGGCACGGTAACACAGTGGTTAGCACTGTCGCTTCTCAGCTCCAGGATCCCAGGTTCGATTCCCCGCTGGGTGACTGTCTGTGCGGAGTCTGCACGTTTTCCCCGTGTCTGCGTGGGTTTCCTCCCACAGTCCAAAGATGTGCAGGTTAGGTGGATTGGCCATGATAAATTGCCCTTATTATCCAAAAGCTTAGGTGGGGTTACTGGGTTATGGGGATAGGGTGGAGGTGTGGGATTAAGTGGGGTGCTCTTTCCAAGGGCCGGTGCAGACCCGATGGGCCGAATGGCCTCCTTCTGCAATGTAAATTTCATGATTCCATTAAAGGAGGAAGGAGAGAGAGGAAGAGGGTGAATGGCAGAGTGCAGAGGGAGAGCGGATCGAGAGGGAGAAGGTGAAAGTGAGGGATGGATGGGAGCGTGCAGAGGGAGGTGAGGAATGGAAGAGGGGCGAGAGGAGAGGGTATGGGGAGAGAAAAGAGGGAGAGAAGAATCTAGTGGGGAAAAAAGGGGCTGGGTTGAGATCAGGAGGACGGAGAGAGTGAAATGAAGAGTGGAGAAAGGGTTCGACAAAGAGAATGAGGCGTAAGAGAGAAGTCAGAGAATGATAGAGAGGGGTTGGGTGGATGGAGAGAGTGAGGACGAGATGGAGAGAGGGAAGGGGAGAGGAGGAAGAAGCGAGGGAAGAGAGGCCACATTATAGGAAGGATGTGATTGCACTGGAGAGGGTGCGGAGATTTACAAGGGTGCTGCCTGGGCTGGAGGGTCTGAGCTCGGAGGTAATATTGGATAGCCTGGGTCTGCTTTCCTATGAGCAGCGAGGATTGAGAGGGGACCTGATAGAGGTGTACAAGATTGCGAGGAGCATAGATAGAGTGGATAGAAAGACACTGTTTCCATTAGCAGAGGGGCAATACCAGGGGGCATTGATGTAAGCTAAGGGGAGAAGCCTAAGAGGGAGTTGAGGAGAAACATTTTTACCCAGAGGGTGCTGGGAGTCTGGAAATCTCTGTCTGATAGGGTGGTCGAGTCAGAAACTCTTGTAAGATTTAAGAAGTATTTCGAGATTCACTTGCACTGCCGTAACCTCCAGGGCTGTTGGCCAAGTGCTGGGAAATGGGATAAGTGTTGGAGGTGGCACAGTGGGTAGCACTGCTGCCTCACAGCGCCAGGGTCCCAGGTTCGATTCCGGCTTGGGTCATTGGCTGTGCGGAGTCTGCACGTTCTCCCCGTGTCTGCGTGGGTTTCCTCCGGGTGCTCCGGTTTCCTCCCACAGTCCAAAGATGTGCAGGTTAGGTGGGGTTTCGGGCATAGGGCGAGGCAGTGGGCCTAGGTCAGCCGCTCTTTCGGAGGGTTGGTGCGGACTCGATGGACCGAGTAACCTCCTTCTGCACTGTAGGGATTCTATTCTATGGAAATCTCCGGTGAACAGAGTCGACCTGATGGGCAGAATGGCCTCCTTCTGTGCTGTAAAATGTCAATGAATGCGATGAGCAAAGGAGCGAGCGAGGGAGGAGTAATAGGGGGTTAGGTAGAGAAAGAAGGGGAGGAGAGAAGGAAAGAGATCGAGGGGGAAAGGGATAGAGGAACAAAGAACAAAGAACAAAGAAATGTACAGCACAGGAACAGGCCCTTCGGCCCTCCAAGCCCGCGCCGACCATACTGCCCGACTAAACTACAATCTTCTACACTTCCTGGGTCCGTATCCTTCTATTCCCATCCTATTCATATATTTGTCAAGATGCCCCTTAAATGTCCCTATCATCCCTGCTTCCACTACCTCCTCCGGTAGCGAGTTCCAGGCACCCACTACCCTCTGCGTAAAAAACTTGCCTCGTACATCTACTCTAAACCTTGCCCCTCTCACCTTAAACCTATGCCCCCTAGTAATTGACCCCTCTACCCTGGGGAAAAGCCTCTGACTATCCACTCTGTCTATGCCCCTCATAATTTTGTAGACCTCTATCAGGTCGCCCCTCAACCTCCTTCGTTCCAGAGAGAACAAACCGAGTTTATTCAATCGCTCCTCATAGCTTATGCCCTCCATACCAGGCAACATTCTGGTAAATCTCTTCTGCACCCTCTCTAAAGCCTCCACATCCTTCTGGTAGTGTGGCGACCAGAATTGAACACTATACTCCAAGTGTGGCCTAACTAAGGTTCTATACAGCTGCAACATGACTTGCCAATTCTTATACTCAATGCCCCGTCCAATGAAGGCAAGCATGCCGTATGCCTTCTTGACTACCTTCTCCACCTGTGTTGCCCCTTTCAATGACCTGTGGACCTGTACTCCTAGATCTCTTTGACTTTCAATACTCTTGAGGGTTCTACCATTTACTGTATATTCCCTACCTGCATTAGCCCTTCCAAAATGCATTACCTCACATTTGTCCGGATTAAACTCCATCTGCCATCTCTCCGCCCAAGTCTCCAGACAATCTAAATCCTGCTGTATCCTCAGACAGTCCTCATCGCTATCCGCAATTCCACCAACCTTTGTGTCGTCTGCAAACTTACTAATCAGACCAGTTACATTTTCCTCCAAATCATTTATATATACTACAAACAGCAAAGGTCCCAGCACTGATCCCTGTGGAACACCACTGGTCACAGCCCTCCAATTAGAAAAGCATCCCTCCATTGCTACCCTCTGCCTTCTATGGCCTAGCCAGTTCTGAATCCACCTTGCCAGCTCACCCCTGATCCCGTGTGACTTCACCTTTTGTACTAGTCTACCATGAGGGACCTTGTCAAAGGCCTTACTGAAGTCCATGTAGACAACATCCACTGCCCTACCTGCATCAATCATCTTAGTGACCTCCTCGAAAAACTCTATCAAGTTAGTGAGACACGACCTCCCCTTCACAAAACCGTGCTGCCTCTCACTAATACGTCCATTTGCTTCCAAATGGGAGTAGATCCTGTCTCGAAGAATTCTCTCCAGTAATTTCCCTACCACTGAAGTAAGGCTCACCGGCCTGTAGTTCCCGGGATTATCCTTGCTACCCTTCTTAAACAGAGGAACAACATTGGCTATTCTCCAGTCCTCCGGGACATCCCCTGAAGACAGCGAGGATCCAAAGATTTCTGTCAAGGCCTCAGCAATTTCCTCTCCAGCCTCCTTCAGTATTCTGGGGTAGATCCCATCAGGCCCTGGGGACTTATCTACCTTAATATTTTTTAAGACACCCAACACCTCGTCTTTTTGGATCACAATGTGACCCAGGCTATCTACACCCCCTTCTCCAGACTCAACATCTACCAATTCCTTCTCTTTGGTGAATACTGATGCAAAGTATTCATTTAGTACCTCGCCCATTTCCTCTGGCTCCACACATAGATTCCCTTGCCTATCCTTCAGTGGGCCAACCCTTTCCCTGGCTACCCTCTTGCTTTTTATGTACGTGTAAAAAGCCTTGGGATTTTCCTTAACCCTATTTGCCAATGACTTTTCATGACCCCTTCTAGCCCTCCTGACTCCTTGCTTAAGTTCCTTCCTACTTTCCTTATATGCCACACAGGCTTCGTCTGTTCCCAGCCTTTTAGCCCTGACAAATGCCTCCTTTTTCTTTTTGACGAGGCCTACAATATCACTCGTCATCCAAGGTTCCCGAAAATTGCCGTATTTATCTTTCTTCCTCACAGGAACATGCCTGTCCTGTATTCCCTTCAACTGACACTTGAAAGCCTCCCACATGTCAGATGTTGATTTGCCCTCAAACATCCGCCCCCAATCTATGTTCTTCAGTTCCCACCTAATATTGTCATAATTAGCCTTCCCCCAATTTAGCACATTCATCCTCGGACCACTCTTATCCTTGTCCACCAGTACTTTAAAACTTACTGAATTGTGGTCACTGTTACCGAAATGCTCCCCTACTGAAACATCTACCACCTGGCCGGGCTCATTCCCCAATACCAGGTCCAGTACCGCCCCTTCCCTAGTTGGACTGTTTACATATTGTTTTAAGAAGCCCTCCTGGATGCTCCTTACAAACTCCGCCCCGTCTAAGCCCCTGGCACTAAGTGAGTCCCAGTCAATATTGGGGAAGTTGAAGTCTCCCATCACCACAACCCTGTTGTTTTTACTCTTTTCCAAAATCTGTCTACCTATCTGCTCCTCTATCTCCCGCTGGCTGTTGGGAGGCCTGTAGTATACCCCCAACATTGTGACTGCACCCTTCTTATTCCTGATCTCTACCCATATAGCCTCACTGCCCTCTGAGGTGTCCTCTCGCAGTATAGGGAAGAGGGATGTGTGAACGGAATGGGAGGAGTGAGGGATGGATGGGGGAAAGGACTGTGTGGGTAGAGGGTGGGAGGGTCAGATGAGATGGGTGGAGAGGTTGGATTGAGAGGCGGAGGTAGTAGTGAGAAAGAAAGGAAGAGGGGGAAGGTAAGAGAGGGATGGATGAATGGGGCGAGGATGGAGTGGGGAAGGGGCAGAGGGGGAGGGGGATGGGGTAGATAGAGAGGGAGGGGGAAGGGGTAGAGAGGGAGGAGTGAAGGGTAGAGAGGGAGGGGGAAGGGGTAGAGAGGGCGAGGGAAAGGGGTAGAGAGGGAGGGAGCAGGGGTAGAGAGGGAGGGGGAAGGGGTAGAGAGGGATGGGGAAGGGGTAGAGAGGGAGGGGGGAGGGGTAGAGACGGAGGGGGAAGGGGTAGAAAGGAGGGTGGGGAAGGGGTAGAGAGGGAGGGTGGGGAAGGGTAGAGAGGGAGGGTGGGGAAGGGGTAGAGAGGGAGGGTGGGGAAGGGGTAGAGAGGGAGGATGGGGAAGGGGTAGAGAGGGAGGATGGGGAAGGGGTAGAGAGGGAGGGTGGGGAAGGGGTAGAGAGGGAGGGTGGGGAAGGGGTAGAGAGGGAGGGAGGGGAAGGGGTAGAGAGGGAGGGTGGGGAAGGGGTAGAGAGGGAGGGTGGGGAAGGGGGTAGAGAGGGAGGGTGGGGATAGGGTAGAGAGGAAGGGGGGAAGCGGGTAGAGAGGGGGTGATGGGGTAGAGAGGGGGTGAAGGGGTAGAGGGGGGGAAGGGGTAGGGGAAGGGGTAGAGGGAGAGGTAGAGAGGGAGGAAGAAGGGGTAGAGAGGGAGGGAGAAGGGGTAGAGAGGGAGGGGGAAGGGGTAGAGAGGGAGGGGGAAGGGTAGAGAGGGAGGGGGAAGGGGTAGAGAGGGAGGGGGAAGGGGTAGAGAGGGAGGGGGAAGGGGTAGAGAGGGAGGGGGAAGGGGTAGAGAGGGAGGGGAAGGGGTAGAGAGGGAGGGGGAAGGGGTAGAGAGTGAGAGGGATAGGTAAGGGGTAGAGAGGGAGGGGTAGGGGTAGGGATGGAGGGGGGAAGGGGTAGGGAGGGGAGGGGTGGGGGGTGGGAGGGAAGGGGGTGGGGGTTGGGTGGGAAGGAGGTGGGGGGGTTGGGTGGGAAGGAGGTGGGGGGGTTGGGTGGGAAGGGGTGGGGGGGTGGGAGGGAAGGGGGTGGGGTAGAGGGGGAAGGGAGGGAAGGGGGTGGGAGGGAAGGGGTGGGGGGAAGGGGGTGGGGTGGGGGGGGAAGGGAGGGAAGGGGGTGGGTGGGGGGGGGGGGGAAGGGGGTGGGGAGGGGGGTGAGGGGGAAGGGGGTGGGGGGAAGGGGGTGGGGTGGGGGGTGGGGGGGTGGGGGGTGGGGGGGGTGGGGGGGGAAGGGGGGAGTGGGGTTGGGGGGAGGGAGGGGGGTGGGGGGGTGGTGGGTTGGGGTGGGGGGGGGTGGGATGGGTGGGGGGGTGGGTGGATGGGGGGGGGGGAGGGTGGGTTGGGGGTGGGTGGGGGTGGGGGTGGAGGGTAGGGGGGGTGGGGGGGGAGGGGATGGGGAGGGGTGGGTGGGGTAGGGAGGGGGTGGGGTGGGGGTGGTAGGGAAGGGGTGGGTGGGGGGTGGGAAGGGGTGGGTGGGGGTGGGAGGGGATGGGGGGGGGGGGTGGGGGGGGGGGGGGGGGGGTGGGTGGGGGGAGGGAGGGGTGTGGGGGGTGTGGGAGGGTGGGGGTGGGGGGTGGGGTGGGGGGGTGGGTGGGTTGGGGTGGGGGGGGTGGGAGGGAGGTGTGGGGGGGGGGGTGGTGGGTGGGGGGGAGGGTTTGGGGTGGGGGGGGGTTGGGGGGGGGGGGAGGGGAGTGTGGGTGTGGGTGGGGGTGAGGGGGGTGGGGTGGGAGGGGGGAAGGGGATGGGTGGGGGGGGGGAGGGGGTGGGGTGGGGCATGAAGGGGTGGGGGGATGAAGGGGGTGGGGGGGATGTTGGGGGGTGGGGGGGGTGGATGGGGTGGGGGGGATGTTGGGGGGGTTGTTGGGGGGGTGAGGGGGGTATGAGGGGGGGTTGTGGGGGTGTTGGGGGGGGGTGGGTGGGAGGGTGGGTTGGGTGGGGGGGGGTGGGTGGGGGTGGGTGGGGGGGTGGGGGGGGGTGGGGGGGGGGGGGGGGTGGGTTGGGGGGGGGTGGGGGGTTGGGGGGGGGGGTGGGGGTTGGGGGGGGGGGGGGTGGGGGTTGGGGGGGGGGGTGGGGGTGGGGTGGGGGGGGGGGGGTTGGGGTGTGGGGGGGG